>NW_024532765.1:0-194529 GCF_016097555.1 Gigantopelta aegis
ATTTCACAGTCCAACCGTATAGAAAGTAAATTGAAAAACATCAGCTTTTATTTTCAGCGTGGCACCTACTGTATGAATATCATTAATGTTACATATAGCTAACCATCAAGTCATCAGAGTATCATATATCAAAAGCATCACAAATACATATAGGAGTCCAACATGTATCATATCAATATATAATTTCAAAATGTTACATATAGCCAACACATCAACAGTGAATCATATCCGTAGTATCAATATTATATATAGCAGACCATCATCATGTTATCAGAACATTATTTGAGTGTATCATATCCATAGTATCAATATTATATACAGCAGACCATCATCATGTTAGGGGTCATTCACAATTGTCAACATTAACATAAGCGTACAAACCGTACGCTGGGAGGGAGGGGGTTAACAGCCGCTGTACACTTTTTAGAAATACAAATAAATGTCGATTTATAACTTTCCGAGAAATCTATTTTCCCCCTAATTGTCGTTATTATAAACAGCACCTATTCAGCACCCATTTTAAACACCGATACCTCACAGATAACTATGCCTCACAGCGGGTCTCTTGAAAAAAAGGCGGTAAACTACATAACAAAAAAGAAGAAGAATGGCGGACAATGTTTACGATCGCCCCGGGGAAAACCTGAAAGCTTTGTCAAAGTTTCTTGTGAATGGAGGGGATGCTATTCATAAAACTCCTAACAATGAATACATGCAGTTTATCAATGCCTTTGTGTTCCTCAATGACAACCTGAAACGTGCCGATGCCGTGACAAAAGGACAGAAAGCGTGGCATGATCGTGAACATGGCCGAGGCGAAGTCGACATTACACTAAAAAACGCCGTCATTAAAATGGAGCAAGTTCGAAACAAGAAGAGAACTATAAAGTCATTCTTCGCAGTTCAACCAAAGGTAAATATTGGCCTAATATTAATGGCTATCGTTATTTAATAACTGGTCTGATATTACTGCGTGTACAATCAAAAAGCGTGGTACACAAAAATTTCCAAAAGTCAAACATAAATGGGGAATTAATTTATTTAAATAAAACTCAAATGCTATATATTCTCTCAAAAGACATTCTATACAATGTTTAAATATTTTAAAGTGGCATAATCATTTTTATTTTACAGTAAAAATTATGCTAGTGAAAAAAGATCACATGGAATTTATGTGTTAAAGGGGCAATATCACTGTTTTTTGAATTTTTTATTTTTTTGCATGGCAGACACTTTTTTTGTGGATTGATTAATTTTTTGTTGTTAATCACAAACAAATGCAAAAAAAAGCAGAATGCAGGCGCTAAATGTATATCAATGTATGTAGTGCCTTTCGCAGTTAACAAGTCGATTGTTGGTTCTGTTCTTTGTGGCGTTTGCCGAATTTTCTCCAGTAATTTCCATAAATGCTAATTAATACCTTCATTTTAATATAGAGATAATACATTACTTTAAAAAAAAAATATCAAATTCTAAATACTTTTTCATTTCATTGCAAATATTTAATTGTTTTGCTTCAACTTTGTTACTGAAATATTACGGTTAGTACCGACTGTATAGTTTGGAACTTTTTGGAAATTTACTAAAAAATAGATTTATAGGGCCTGAAATGTTTTGCTTAAATTTGATTGTCAAATGTTTATTTTTCTTTATAGAAAACAACTGTTAAACAAGATACAGATGTTGCTGACAAACCAAAGCAAGAACCTGTTCAGGTGTGTGTGGAACTGCAGGAGGTAACACCTGCCTCTGCTGTGGCATGGAAAGACACACGTCAAGCCCATATTTTAGATGGCCAGGTGAATGCAGTAACATTCTTATGTCAAAAACTTAACGTTCCGGCAACAAAGCTACTAACTGAGGACGTCAAATCTCATCCAGAATTTTTGAGTGTTATCGTCTGTATCAGCTTCATCAAAGGATTACTTCCCTCTTGTGGCAACATGGCAGAAGCAACAAACCTTTGTTAAAACTGGTTCTGTAATTGTGCAGATACAGCAAAAAGCAGAGGCACATATCTTCAGAAATTAGCAAGTGAATTGCAAGAACTGTCGTGTATGAAAGTTGCCTCTGGAAATCTAGCCATTCAATTGAAATCATGCCAGGAAAAACTCAGTAAGATGCTAGAAATGTTACCTATCCTCTTCGACACAAAATCTACATTGGAGGATGCGATTACCAGTCTGAAAGGTAGGGTACGTGCTCAGAATGCTCGTAAATTTAATAGGCTCACTGGGAATTCAGAGTATAAATTCATTGCAGGGAATTCGCTTGGATTGAGCTGGGAAAAAGCAAAGGAGAAACTGGCAGAGATTGAAGCAGAGGGTGACAATAGCTATTTTGTCCCTTTGAATGCCATGCAACTACGTGCATTTCCTGACATCAAAGACATGTGTCATCGTTCTGGAATGCAAGGAATACCTGGAAGTGTACTTCTTGAGCAGTTTGAACTGACAGATGACGATCTGAAACAAGCGATATGTGTTCTTGTAGATATATATCCTTTGCTTTGCATTGAAAAATCGGGTCACTTTGTACTAGTGGACTATATGGAGCTTGTGTTTCGGCCCGATATTGTGCATGATCTTCTCACCCTAGATTCCACATTCCAGGCAGATATTGCAACATGCACTCCAGTATTGCAAAATACCTGTAAGTCAAATGATGGGATTTTCTTCTATCAGAAACCAGGTCCAATATCACTACAGGAGAGATTCCCAGAACTTCTTGAAGTGATAATGAACTTTGTTCGTCTTCATGGTTTTGGTGCCCATATACGAAGACGCACTGGGACAGCAACCTCCTGTGGAGTTCATTTAAAAGATATTAGACATCATGCACTACAGAATGTGGTGGGTTTGGATGCAATATCCCTCACCAAAATTTATTATTTGATGAAGCCAGCTAAGGCCAACTCACGAGAAGCTGCGCGGCACAAGGATGCTCTTGACATTCGAGTAGGGACAAAGCTGTGTGATGTGAGCAAAGACAATCCAAGTGCACATGAATACTTTGCAACAGTATCAAATGTCAGGCAAATGTGTGCTATTTATCCGGATGAATGTGTGGCATTTTCTTGTGACAGTAAAGCAAAGATACACATTGGTGGACAGGCTGTTTCAAGATACCATCAACTTAGCACGTTTTTCCCCAAGTGATGATAAACCGCATTATGCTGATCATGATTTCCCAGTTCCAGGATACTTGATAGAGCCTGATGGCTACCTGCTGCTCCAATCAAAGGATGTACCAGCCAATACACAAAGGACACGTGTGGCAGAGATGTGGTTGATGTTCCTGCAACTGGCCCCCTGTGGGTGTTTAATCGGTGTGTAAAAAACATGTCTACCACCATAGAAGACCACATAAGTGACCTGGAGGACATAATGAAACAAAACCCAGATCTCAAAAAGCCTGTCTTGGGTGTTAGTGACAGATGGTGGCCCATTGGATTGGACCCCAAAGTCCAACATAACCCAATACTTCATTGGAAATTGTGGATGGAAGGCAATTATGATATGGTAATCTGTAATTGCATGCCAGCAGGTCTCTCCCGCTTCAACCCAATTGAGCACCTTTGGTCACCACTCTCAAAGTTTCTGGCTGGTGTGCAACTACCTGGTGAAGTTGAACCCCCAGCTAAACAGAATATCCCAGCAGAGGAAAAATGTGAAAAAGAGCAGGAAGTCTTTACAAATGCCCTTGAACGATTAAATATGTACTGGGATGGGAAAGTTCATGATGGATTCAGGATAACTTCAAAGGCAGCGACACAGTGTAACAAAAATGGGAGCCACATGTATGAGAAAGTCAAAGAAATGTTGAATTAAAATTTGCGGGCTATTCGGGAAGATCCAACATTGACAGAAATCATTGAAGATTGGAGATACATTTCCAAACACATGGATAGAAGAAGTGGCTTTATATGCTTCCAGAAGGGCAGCTGTGGAGATTCTACATGTGAATGTATGGTCAATGATATCAAGGCTACAAAAGTGTGGAAATTACCCAATGGTGAAAAATGGCTGTTCCCACCTATAACTCCAGATCCTCACCATCCAGGGCACTATATGACACTGCACCAGCTGGCACAATCCATTGTCTTCAGCAGCCCTGACCAACACCTGAATATGAAGAACTTCACGGCTAAAAGTTGCACAAAGTGCAGGTATGTCTTGTTTACTATTGGTTATTATTATCTCGTTCCAGCAAGTGATCCACAACTGATGTAACTACATGTACGGCCATGGTATGTACTATCCTGTCTGTGGGATATATTTTGTACACTTTTACACCTACATGTACATGTAGCTGTCTGTCACAACCACAACTTAAGAAGTAACTGGTCAGGTCATGGACGCAGCAGTTATTTATTGAAACATGGGTAACAATGATTTTAATTCATCAAACATAAAATAAGAAAATAATAAATAGAAGAATGTCATATATAACTGAAACACTATTCTTCATATGTTCAATAAAATAAATATAATTATGGCATTGTACTTTCAGGTATGTTTTTACCAGCAAGGCTGATGAAGATAGACACATCAAAATAATTCATGGCGGAGTTCGGGCATTGAACATGATAGACAGGACAGATAAGGCAACCGAAGCTCATGAAAAGATCCACAAGTGCCCGATTTGTAATGAGAAGTATCCCAGAAGATACCAGCTCCTAAAACATCAAAACCAGGACAATCACAAGCAAAAGAAAGGAAGACCCAAGAAAATCACTTGAACGTGGCTTCTAGATTATGATAGGACCACTCCAGTGGCTAGTGACATTCTAATATAACTGCCAATAAAAGATGGACAAAAAAAAATCAACATTTTATTTTGTACACTTATGGGGGGAGGGGGGGGGTCATGAAAAAGTGTACTCTTTGTACACTTATGATAATGTTGATAATTGTGAATGGCCCCTTATCAGAACATTATTTCAGTGTATCACATCAATAGTATCAATATTACATATAGCCAATCACCATCAAGTTACAGTGAATCACATCAATAGTATCAATATTATATACAGCAGACCACCATAAAGTCATCAGTGAATCACATCAATAGTATCAATATTACATATAGTCAACCACCATCAAGTCATCAGTGAATCACATCAATAGTATCAATATTACATATAGCCAACCATCATCAAGTCATCAGTGAATCACATCAATAGTATCAATATTACATATAGCCAACCATCATCAAGTCATCAGTGAATCATATCAATATTATATTTAGCAGACCATCATCATGTTATCAGAACACTAGTTCAGTGTATCATATCAATATTATATACAGCAGACCATCATCATGTTATCAGAACATTATTTCAGTGTATCACATCAACAGTATCATTATTACATATAGCCAACCATCATCAAGTTATCAGTGAATCACATCAATAATATCAATATTACGTATAGCCAACCATCATCAAGTCATCAGTGAATCACATCAATAGTATCAATATTACATATAGCCAACAATCATCAAGTCATCAGTGAATCACATCAATAGTATCAATATTATATACAACAGCTACACCATCAACATGTTATCAGAACATTATTTCAGTGTATCATATCAATATTATATACAACAGACCATCAACATGCTTTCAGAACACTATTTTTCAGTGTATCATATCAATATTATATACAACAGACCATCACTTAGCCAACCACCATCAAGTTATCAGTGAATCACATCGATAGTATCAATATTATATACAAGAGGTCATCAACATGTTATCACATTCTGTCCTAGTAGCAATATACAGAAGTCCATGATCAATATGCTGTTTTATTGTCCAACTGTGATAAACAGCAAAACCAAAAATGTCATAAGTACATATAAAATATAATCTACAAACATAATGTACATTTAGATTATCAGTAACAACTAACCTTCAGAAATAAATGAAGAGTATTAGCATCCCTATACAGTCTGCCATCACTCAGTGTGTTATCAGCACATTAATTATACAGTTTCGGTGTATCAGTGACACCAGTGTCCACATTAAAACAAAACAAATCCAATATTATCAGATATCCACGCTGATCAGTCATATCGGCAATCAGCAATATTTATCCATATATACAGTGTATACAGCCAGTATCAACACAACAGAACAACATAATTGTCCAATGATAACAGAAAGCAATATATCTATCCATATTTTCAGCAGTTATCAAAACACACATCAGATTATACTTGCAGCTATAAACACCACAGCATACTATGGATACAAATATCAGTTTTAAAAAACCCAAATCCAGTATGTAGTATCAATACGAAGTAAACCATGTTCAAAATACACATAATTTTCAGTTTTAATAACACCACAAATCCAGTATATACTCTGGAAATCAATGTATGTCTGATCATGATCAATATATTGTACTGACAACAACATATATCAGTTGGTGTCCAATTATCAAAAAGAAAAGCCAAAATTCAGTATATATACAAAAGGTCATGAACGAGTTATCAGCAAACACATATCAACTAATCAATATCTATCAGATCAAATTGATTATTCAAATATAGCAAATTAACTCCAATACTATTATAGTAGTTACACACTACACACAGTTTGCAATCAAAATAACATACATGTACCACAAAAAAACACATTTTATAATCTAAAACTAATCAAATTAAATCCATTATTTCAGGAGTGTAATGTTTTTTAAAAATTATTTTATTATTATAATTTTGTTTTGTTTTCTATATCTACAATAGGTAATTTTTCAATTTAGTATTGGTATGAGCAAATTCATTCCTAAAAGTAGCAAAATGAATATACAGAAGACCATGGTAAATATGCTGTTTTATTGTCTAACTGTAATAAAAAGCAAATCCCAAAATGCCAGTATTATATACAAACAATCACCAATAATATGTCATCAGTTCATAAAAGAATATATAAAGACCAGGACATCTTGTGTCATTTTCAAATTAACAAAAAAAAAAAAAGAAGAAAAAAAAAAGAAGAAAAAAACCCCCATAACCTAGCTAACTAGTGTTAGTTACCACTCAATATAACATTTAAGTATCAGTTGCAACACTATGGAATAAAGAAGTCCTTACATCCATATATAGTCAGCCTTCATTCAGTACTATGTTATCAGCACATCAATTATTCAAACAGTTTCAGTATATGAGTGCTGTAAGTGTTAAGATTTAAAAAAAAAGACAATACAAAATTATCATATTCATCCTGATCAGTACATGTATATGAAATCAACAGATGATACATCAGTATAAGAGTACCAAAAATTATCGTTATGTACAGGTCATTAATTTACCATGTTATCAACATTTAGCAGCAACAGCTACATGTAGGTTATTATTCATAAACTTCAACTAATGGTTTTAATGGTCAGCTGGCCATAAGTAACTGTACATTATCAACATTTAGCAGCAACAGCTACATGTAGGTTATTATTCATAAACTTCAACTAACGGTTTTAAAGGTCAGCTGGCCATAAGTAACTGTATATTATCAACATTTAGCAGCAACAGCTACATGTAGGTTATTATTCATAAACTTCAACTAACGGTTTTAATGGTCAGCTGGCCATAAGTAACTGTACACTATCAACATTTAGCAGCAACAGCTACATGTAGGTTATTATTCATAAACTTCAACTAACGGTTTTAATGGTCAGCTGGCCATAAGTAACTACACTATCAACATTTAGCAGCAACAGCTACATGTAGGTTATTATTCATAAACTTCAACTAATGGTTTTAATGGTCAGCTGGCCATAAGTAACTGTACACTATCAACATTTAGCAGCAACAGCTACATGTAGGTTATTATTCATAAACTTCAACTAACGGTTTTAATGGTCAGCTGGCCATAAATAACTGTATACTATCAACAGTTTTTTTTTTGGTAGTTTTAAAAAAAAAAAAATATATATATATATATATATATATATGCATCAACAGCTTTATTATACATCAGTATACACCCATTTGCATGTATGATTCAAATGTAATTCAAAATTACTCCGTCCCTATGTCCTTCAAATCCAATAAGTACTAGCATCATTATACAGCAGACCATCAACACATTATCTCAACACAAACTGTCCCAATATTATAGCAAAGGAAAGAAATATGTATCCATATATACAGCAGGTATCAACACAGTTTAACGACAAAAAGTGTCCCATGGTAAAAGAAACCAACATCTATCCATATATACAGCAGGTACATGTATCAGGTATCAACACATTATTACAACATATGATCCAAAGGTAGCAGAAAGAAAAAAATATCTATCCAATATGTACAGCATTATATCAATACACACATCAGATTATACTTGCAGCAATATACAGCATATCATGTTGTAAATACAAACATCAATTTCCAAGAAAACAAATTCAGTATGTATTGTATCAATGTGTAATAAACCATGGTAAAAAAACCTCTCCACTATAGCTTGTCAAATCATCATTTTCCAGTTTATCAACATAAACTCTGTACTATGACATCAACGTATATCTGATCATGATCAACACAATATCAATCATTGACAATTGGTATCAACTTACTGTACTGACAAAAACCGGAGTCATCTGATGGCCAACTAACAAACAACGCAATCCCAGAATTCAGTATATAAACAAAACATCATCAACTCACATCAAATGAATCAAAATCTAGTTGATCATATGAATATCAAAATCTAGTCGATCATATGAATTACTGGAATATAGCAAAACAAATTAAATCCATGCAGTTTATCATCATCTTTATGCCATCAACTATACAAACCCCCCCCCTCCAACCTCCCCCCCCCACAAAAAAAAAAAACCAACAACAAAAAACCCAAACCCATCCTAAAGAAACAACAACAAAAAAGCCTCCAAATATGAACAAATATAAATAAATACAGCTCTATGCATGATCATGTTATGAATATACAACACCTAGATTATCAACTACATGTAGTTCCAAGAAAACTAAATATCCTTATGTATTTACTAATACATCAGGTTATCAACATGTGCACACCGCAAAGAATGTGTCCAACTTCATAACAAAACTACAAAAACAACATAAAAAACATCAATATATAGAAGTCTATTGTTATTTAGCTATATACAATGTATAATGAAACAAAAGAAATACAAAATTAGTAGTTATGCAGACCATATCAACACTAGTCATTAACAGCAGCATCGATCATTCATCAAACCATCAGTGTTCCACTATGCCCCCAAAATAAAAAAGAGAGAGAATAGAATAGAATAGATGTTTAACGACACCCCAGCACGAAAAAGAAGAGAGAATTTATTTTTATAAAGCAAAATATCATCAACATTTAGCCCTCCACTGTCTATAACAACTCATCAAGTATCAGTGTGAATACTAGTACATGAAGCCATTAATGTGAACATGTGAACCTACAGAACCAGAGTTTAACTGCATCATAAGACCTGCTGCCATAAAAATAAGAAACTACAGCAGGAAATTATGTCTAATATATAGCAAACATCATTATCATTGTCCAAGAGTATAAACAAAATGCAGCAAATAAAGAATTATCAACATGTTACATTTCCCAAAATTTTACAGAATGATAGGAATAAAAGTATACAAAATGTAGTATTTTTATATAATAATGTAAGAAATATGAAGACTAGCTATGTCATAGTTGTGATAACTCATAATCAGCATAAATTAATGTACAACAAAGAAAATATACAAAAAAAATTAAATGTTTTTTTTAAATATCAAAAGATCATGTATTTATATAGAAATTAAAACAAATTCAATTAAATATTAACTGGTTATCAGAAAGGTTTGAAATGCATGGAAATATATATACAGATACCATATATTACAAATTATACATATTAACAAGTATTGACACACCACAATACTACATGTATATTCAAGTACATGTACGTACATTCCGACATTTGTGTCAACAAGACACTTGATCATCTCAACTCACATGTATGTGTGTACAAGAATCCTGATGTTAGAATCATTCACATTATCACCGACACTAGCAAATTACCAAACCCTTTAAGGTGACATAAATTTATAAAATACTCTAACCTAAAAATATGTAAAGTTGAAACATAAATCAACTGATTATAATTGTATGCATGTTTATACGAAATCAACAGCAGTATTTGTCTATAAGTATGCAATTGACAAATCAAAATATACAGTGCATGTTTATGAGTAACATGCAGAAAGCATGTTTACTAGCCACCACCATTGTATGTCAACTATCTTCTTCATGCATGTACACATGACACATAGTTACATGTAAATGTAGAAGCTTACATGTATATCAACAATAACTAAAAGGTCATTATAAACGATCCACTGAATTTGAAGTTAGAAAAACAAACATCTACATCAGAGCATTTTGATATGAATATATTATACATGTACAAACAATACTAGTACACCCAGCTAACTAAAACATACAGCCAGCTTCACTGTATTCTTTAATAAACCGGCAGCATGCAAGCACCACTTCAGAAAGGTGTACCACTGTCCAAGAAGATTCACTGAAAATAATGAATGAAATAAACATTAAGCTAAGACATAATAACCTGAAGCATTTTTAACTAGACGTTTTATCAAGTACATAATAAGAGTATTTATGTAGGTACATGTGACAGCAACTAACATTACACTGAACCTATGGAATGAATGAACGAACGAACGAACGAATGTTTAATGACACCCCAGCACGAAAAAAACATCAGCAATTGGATGTCAAACTATGGTAAAGTCAAAACATTAAGTGATGAACAACAATATAAAAATTCAATAGTTGAAGCTATTAACATCGTTAGAATTTCTCTTTATACACAGTGGGTTCCACCTAATCACATACCGGGTAATGGAATATTTCGCCTAATTGTTGAAATACCAGTTTCCTATGTGCTGTTTAATTGAAGAGTCTCTGATCAAAATCTGCATATTTGCAAAACAAAACAGCAGAAAAGCAATTCAAAATGTGTTTAAATTCAACAAAATAAGTTAAGTATGCCTTTATTTCATGTCAAAAGACAGGCTGGTAGGTACTGGGTTCGAATCCCAGTCGAGGCATGGGATTTTTAATCCAGATACTGACTCCAAACCCTGAGTGAGTGCTCCGCAAGGCTCAATGGGTAGGTGTAAGCCACTTGCACCGACCAGTGATCCATAACTGGTTCAACAAAGGCCATGGTTTGTGCTATCCTGCCTATGGGAGGCACAGATAAAAGATCCTTGCTGCCTGCCCTAAAAGAGTAGCCTATGTGGCGACAGCGGGTTTCCTCTAAAAACCAGTGTCAGAATGACCATATGTTTGACGTCCAATAGCCGATGATAAGATAAAAAATCAATGTGCTCTAGTGGCATCGTTAAATAAAACAAACTACTTTTTTTTCATGTCAAAAGATGTTCTCTCTCTTTATAATTAAGGTTTGTTTTTTCAAGACTTTTCAGAACTCGAGGCAGCTCTAGTTGTAGTTTAAAATCAATTGTGTAAGCATTGGAACTGCTAATCCACAAAAGAACTTGCTAAGTCGTCCATCTTTGTTGTGTCACGTGACTCAGCCGGATATTGTAAGCCTGTATTACAGACTGTAGTAATTAATAACTCTTGAATGGTTATATGCTGGTTAATTGTTACCAGGGCATAAAATTTGGCACAAACGATTCGTGCAAAAACTATAATCGCTCGTCAAAAAATGTAAACCGACGTGTTTTGGCTAATATAACTATTTTTGGAATAAAATAATAAGAGAACGGGCCTAGCATTGCAGGTGTGAGAAAAAACAATGTATCCGTTTGAACTCGACATCGCGGTTAACTACAAAGTCGGCACTGTCATTAGAAGTGTCAAGTGTCAACCCTTTTCGGTTTTTGTTTTTTCACATCATGATATCGGCTTTTGATTTACAAATGATGTCACAACTTATTAAGAGCTGTATTCATAACATCTGGCACTTTGGTATGTTACGCTAAAACTGAGCTCATGAAAGAAGCATTGAACAGCAGTTTAAGATACATTGTTGATATATATATATATATATATATATATTTTAAAGGTATGTAATAAATACAGAACCTCACATACGTTTTTTTCGCTTCCTATTTATTGCACAAGTTTATTGTGCGCAAGAATATTTACCACAAGACCGCATAGCGGTCGAGTGGTATGTACTTGCTCACAATAAACGTATATTTATTTACTTTTTGACACCTGTGTGGTTACGTTGAAATATATGCATTAATTCTGAAACATATATTGTAATGAAAACAAGTACAACCCTTGCTAAGTCAGTTTATTAAAATATGACATACACAGCGAAGAAAATAGTACGTTTAATAAGGGACTTTAAAATAACGAAGTGGAAATTAGAACATGATGAAACACTGAGTTGCAGCATCGATTGGATAGATAGAGGATTCGCAGAACTTCGGGTCATTCCGTTCAGATCTGGAAGCTTTTTCCAGGAAATCCCTGTTGAGTTCAGACTATTGTTTGGCACCAACAAGTAACAGAACCGATGGGGTAGTGTGCTGAAATGTAAATGGCAGCTTTCAAGTTAGTCCCAGGATACCAAATAATAATAAGAATTTGGAGAAAACCTACGAAAATCGCCCATCTTAGATTCTCATTTGATTGTCATTGCCGGTTAACCTTTTAATTTGTTTCTGAACCACTGGAGAAAATCATTCGTGCAAACACTAAAACCACACGAACGACATATCGTTTGTCTGAAAAAAAATTTATGCCCTGTTTTACCAGTCGTGGTTAATTAGCTGAAACAAGAAATAGCCCAATGGGCTCACCGACGGGAATCGATCCCATCCTGACTGTGCTTCAAGCAAGCACTTTACAACTAGGCTACGTGCCACCCCATTAGCTAATAGTAATAGATGCACAATAAAAGATTATCAGCAAATAAGAGAGTTAACTTTGAATTTTGTTGTGAGTAGCTGTGAATGTGAGATCAGTTAATGTTTACTGCTAGTTGCTAAAATCATTAAAAGACTATACTGGTGTAAGGTCAGTTAACTGCTTGTTGCCAATGTTCGCAATACTGATTTTTATGCTACACAGTAAAGTGAATTACTACATGTACTTTGGGAACCAATCAAATTGTTTGCAAACATTAGTGAAATGTTTGCTGGTTGAACTTGGGGCAGATGTGTCCAATCTATCAATGTGTCTGGTTATTCAGTCTATAAACAGCGGGGGCACTGGGCCCGACATGGAAATAGTTTTGGATACGGAGGGGGAGGGGAGAGAGGGGGGTGCCTACATTTATGCACAGTTTTAAAAATTAATGTTTATTTACTACAAACATAAAACAATTTGTAGTGTATTTCAGATTATGCACTGCTTCTTTAGTGAGAAACATTTTACTAAATGTACATAATTCAGAGCGTTCACACAGAGAAAAATTATCTTTGAATACTTATAGTCTGTCCCATCAATATTTTGTAATTAATTTCAGTTTGGTTTGATATAAGAAGAAAAGTAAGTGCTTTGGAAATAACAAAAATACCCAACTATTTTTGTGTGCAATTTACATGTAGAAAACAATCGGCCCATCAACGGGGATTGATCCCCGACCAACCGCACATCAGGTGTGCATTTTACCACTGAGTTACGTCCTGCACCTAGATGAACAGAAACTTTGAGATACCTTCTTTCTTAGAATCCCAATCTTCATTCACTTTATCCGGAATTTCTGTGCCGCTTTTCGTTTTTGAGCTTTGCCTTGCCTGTCAGAGCGATACAATAGACTACTACTTGCTTCATCAAGTTTTCTTTTCTTCCGCTTCAAATTAAAAAAACACAAAAAAAAACAAATAAGTAATAATAGTAAGTATATAACTACACAGGAATAAGTATACCATACACAATATAAAGCAAACAATCCTATACATAAGCAGTTCGATAATTAAAGAGTTCAGGAGGATTTTAAATAGACCAAACATGGTGACGTTCCCCTATTTGTAGTAATTATTGGCTAAATTAAAACAAACTTGACAATTTACTTAAGTACATGTACATGTATACTCAAAATCTATGACCTAAACTATGCAAATATGTCAGAATCATAGTAGTTAAAATGAAACAATGTAATTAATAACCTCATAAATACTAATCAATTATTAACAATAACAACATGTGTATTTTAATATGCCTATTTTGAAAAACATTTGTATTTTTAATCTTCAAGGTAAAATGGCATGACATAAATGAAATCCTATTTTTCTAACATACACAACTTTTTAACATTGATTAACTGTTAATTATACCAACAACCAAAACTTATTGTATTTTTGGACTAGTGGTACCAATGTTAATTTTTTTAAAAAGGGAAGAAAAAAAAAGAGGAAAAGAAAATGTTATCAAAATCGATTATTTATGCAACATTATTAAATTTCTACCAAGATTACTAATGTTCAAAGTGTGCGTTGTTAAAGCACATTGATTAATTAATCGTCAGATATTGGATGTCAAACATTTGGTAATTCAGACACATAGTCATCAGAGGAAACCCACAACATTTTCCTAATGCAACAAGGAATCTTTTACATGCACTTTCCCAGACAGGAAAGCACATACCATGGCCTTTGACCAGTTGAACCCAATCAGTTGAATGAATCCACCGAGGTGGTTCGATCCTGTATTCAAGCACCTCAAGTGAGCACTCAACCGATTGAGCTAAATCCTGCCCTAACTAATGTTCCAATACCGCATGAAGCAAAATGAAAACTTATATTATACAAATGTAAGCAACTTCTTAGCAACTTCTTAACCCATGATAAACAAAACACTGAATAAAAATTCTACCAAAATGAGTCACCAAAAAGACATAAATACCTTTAGGGACATGATATACAGAATTATTAATGGTTAGCTACACACATTTTAATAGGTGTCATAATTACTACATGAACCATTCTTTTGTTCTTGAATTTGCATCCGAAGTCCGAAGTAGACAGCATCCAGTGTAGGCAGAGTTTTGTTCCTAATAAACTAATGGTAGCTGGACAGAACTTTAAAACTATGCTGGTTTACACAGAATGACGATTTAGACAGAGTCCACTGTATATTGTTTTGTTATTAAAATTAAATATTAGGTATTTTTTGTCCTGTTTGTATACTAAATATTATCTTTCTATCGTTTATAAGTGTATGGCATCTAGTGACGTATAAAATAAAACATTCCAAATTTTGCCACTAATGAAAAAATGTAGTGCATTTAATTCCTTGCTAACACTATGTCAAAATTACCAAATGTTTGACATCCAATAGCCGATGATTAATAAATCAATGTGTTTCTATAAGTGTGATTTGTTTAGTACATAATCTGGGTGTTAATGGGGAATTGTTATCATTTATTATTGCAGACCAGCGGATTTGTACTGTTGGCAGTTCTACATTCATAGAAAGTATATTATAATATACACAACATTTATAAATTTTTGTATATATGTTGGACACAAAGTATTATTATATTTATCTGTCATTGTAATTGTTGGACGATGGCTTTTCAATTGTTTTTTTTATTTTATCAAAGGGATAATTTTAGGTTTTTAATTTAGTGTTTATGTTGCAAAAGTTACTGGTTTACTGTAGGTATGCCTATAATGGCCATAGTTGAGCATTTTGTCAATGGTAAAAACCTTTTAAAATTCTTGTTTAACTGTTACATAATTCTGAAAAGATCAAATGTGACTATTCAAAACCTCTACCAAAGTGCCAAAAATAAAATGTTACAATTCAGTATCTATTTGTTAAAATGTAGTGGGTTATATGTATTTAAGGTATATAAAAGTATAAGGGCAATTCCACGAGTCAAGGGACATGAGAGGAAAAATTAAATTTCATTATTTCATTATACAAAGGGTCAAAATTAATTCACAAGATGCCCAATTTGCAGAAAAACTAAAAATTCTTGTTCACACACACGTCTTTCCTAACGCTTCTGACATCAACACATATTACATAATTTCAAACAGGAACATATTAAGCCAATCAAATCCCTTCCATCAAACTGGCTTCTATACTTTGTGTTACTCAATTTATAATGTCAGTAGCATCACTTTAAAGAATACAGGCATTTAAAATATTTTATGAAAACAGGTTGCCCAAAATTATGATTTGAAACAATCTGCAACGTCTGTCACACAAAAAAAAAAATGGTTTATGTGAGAATAAAAATCTGAAGGTGTATAATCATGTCCTTTGTAATTCTCTTAGCATTAGTCAAGGTAAAGATAATAAATATGTCAATCAGTCCTGAATTTATGTGATTTAAATTTGAGAGAAGAATGGAAACTGTATCATCCGTCACATGTAACGTCTGTCACATTCTGATAAGTCGGGGGAAAAAATCTTCATTTAGCATCTTTACAACAAAAGGTGGTTTCACTGTTTTACCCACAATTATTTAGTACTATAAGGGACTATCCTGAGGTTTCTTCCCTAGAAAGACTTTTGTTTGTTCCCCCAGTAAAATAAACATATATCCTGCTTCTTCTGGGTTTTTAAAAAACTTTATCTTACTGTATCATGTTTTGCTTTTAAAGCTTTACATGGATAAATACATTTGGTATGACCTTTTGCTGAAATATTTCATATCTCGTAGGGTCTTTGCCAAAAATAACAAATCTGTATGTACCGTACTAAATAATTTGAGACAAAATATTATATAGCGATACATGTACTACAAAACATTACAATATCCAGAAATACATTGGTTATAGAGATATTTATATTCTAAGTAAGAACATGCAAATAAATTGCAATTTTAGTAATGTGAAAATGCCGAACATTTCTTAAAATGGCTACAAGCTGAGGATGGTCCCTAGGTGTCACCCTTGTTCATACTCTTTTCTATGATCAAGACAATTCAATTTCAATTTCATCAGCCAACATACTAAAATATAAAGGTATGTACTCAAGAAAAAGGTAGTGCATCTTAAATTAACCACAGATATTGTTGTGCCAATCTAAGGTGTGACTGGTGGGTTATTGAGCACGTGTATAAAGATGAACACTTTTCTGATTTAAGATGGAACTCACGAAGGTAAGTACTATCTGGAACTGGCCATTCAAAGAGGACAAACTTGTCTATGTTAGAGAGAAGATGATGAGAAAGCTTCCACCACCCATCATGATGAACAACATGGATGACTGTGGTGGGTTGTGGGGAGTTGCTGGGAGGGGGGTGTTGGCAGGCGAGATCCTCCAATTTTTATTAACCAGTTTTTAATACACCTATTAATTTTTAATTAATCCATATGGTATGACACCAGCAACTACTGCAAGATGATGAATGAAATATTTTCATACAATGGTAATCTAAAAATACATCCGGATATGACATTGGTAGTCTTGTAACTTATCATTATCGACATAGGTTCTTTTTTTATCTGCAGACCTTTCAAAACCATTTTAGGGGATAGTGTTTGTCTTTAACATGACAGTGTTTTCATGAGCTTTACATTTAAAATAAATGAAGGCTGTTGCATCACAGAAATATTTAAGAGACTGGATATACTGATAAATCCTCAGTGGCTTTGTATTAAATTGAAAGTCTGTAATAGTTTAATTAAAATTAATCAAAATCCACATCATGATATTCACAATGCATTAAAATGCTTTTACAATCACAACAGTGGACAATGTACTGCTTTTTATAGACTTATAAACTTCATGTTATGTCAGTGGACAAAATGTAACACCCATCACGTAATGTCCATCACACACATTTATGTTATAACTTTCTTTACACTTTTAGTTTAGAGCCGAGTTCTAATTGGTAGTCATCTATAGCCATGTTTCCTTTACTTCAATGGCAATCACTGATTTGTACAATTTAAGGGTTTCACACAATTTGAAAATGAAGTTAGTTGCTTTTTACCCATGTCATTTTGAAGTAACATCTGTCACGCAAATATTTCTGATTACCCACCAAGCCATAAATATTTCTAAGTACTTTTCTCTGTGACACCAAATAGGTATGAACATTGGTAAGTATCATACACACGATTCATTTACTTGGGGTACCAGTGTAACAATCAGGTCAGTTGAAATGACCTCCAACCTCTCTGAATGCAACGTCGGTCACGTGGAATTGCCCATAAGATGTATTCATATATATACGTTTAGACTTTATTACATTATAACTAACAATACCTCCTGATCCAGACCCACGTAACAAATAATTTAACATACTAACCTCCAGTGCAATCACAAAGAATTTGATGGTATGCATGGTATGCTCTATAGCAAGTAGTGGAGTCAGTAGTCCAGAGTCTGTTACTGTTGTGTCGGTACCATCAGAAACCTTTTGCACAATACCTGTTGGCCATAGGGTTGCATCCATAAGGCATGGTGAGAGACTTTCATTGGCATCTAAGCTAGAAGTGGATAAATATCTGAAAGAAAATCTTTTCAGAGCACAAATAAATGTCTCCAGGAGTGTGATGGATGCATTATTTACTACAGCTTTGAGGTTCTCAATACAGTCTTCTGGAATTGGTTTGTTATATTTCTCCTCGAGTGATTCAATAACAATGTCTGCCATCAAAATTTCAACAAATTCATAAAGTGCAATAACATGACAGAGATGCACTTTGGAACAGAAATTAGTTACAGCTGGAATCTGAACTGCAATCATAGACTGCCACTGCTGAAGTAGGTCTGTCAAGTTCTGTTCAACATCCTGCCTTGACAATGGATTTCTTGTCAATAAACTGAATGCCATTTCCAAATAATTCAAAAGCCCCTGTAAATTACCTGGATCTTTTCTCTTCAGTTCCATTACAGAGTTTTCTAACTCTTTGTCAAGTGGTTTCTGTTCAACAATGTTGCGTATTTCATCAAATAAAGTGTTTGACATCCGAAGCATTTCTCCTGAAAAAATTATTCTTGGAAAATTTGACCCAATTTTTAAGTATGACTTATTTATCAAGCATGTGTGTGCAACTTGCATCTCAATTTGATAGAAATCATAATCTCTCTGAAGACCACAACCAGGGTTTGTGTTGCACTGAGAAAACTTTAACAAATTTTCATCAAGAGAATTAGAGATAATTTCTCTTTCCGTTACATCTTCAAGATTCATGCTTGGCACAACTACAGTGCCAAGGCTTTTCTTCAGAAAACTTGTAGAATGGCAGTTCATATACAAGCTGATTATGACTGCATCATCAAGGAACTCATTGTGCATGTTCTGCAGAGCTGTCAAGACCTGGAACAGTGGTGACGTATCATCCATCACAAGTGATTCAGATAAATTGCTTTGTTTGTTTATTCCTTCCATTTTGACAATGTTAGAATTGTACCTTTGTAGAACTGAAAGATGAGTCTTCAAACTATTCCAAGACTTTATGAAGGCATCATATGCCTTTTCCAATGCCTTTTTAGAATCTTCATCATCATTTACCTCTGATTTACAAATAAAAGCTTGCAAGGTCTTTTCACGACTTTTATTCCTTTTTATGCCGTGGCTCATGTACCGCACTGTGCAAAGGTGCCATTGAACAAGTGGAAGTAACTCCAACAACATTTGAAGTTGTTGTGACTTTTCAAAGACTAATCCAAGAAATGGAAATGATGACTTAATTGTGCTATTTAGAAATTCGATTTGCATGTTGTCAATGCTAGGTGTGTTGGTAATTCTAAACAGCTTTGCAAGACTTTTGGACATTTCACCATCAACACAAATGTCCTCCAATGTTTTCTCAAATTTTATAGCAGAATTGTCACCGACATCCTCAGAACGGGCAATCAATACTTGTTGGATCACTGTAAACCTGTTTTTGACCAGCTGACTGATATTCTGATCAAACTTATTTTCAAATTCTTCTCGTTCTTTTTCAGTAAGAAACTTTGATGTGTTTTCCAAGAGTAAATCTTGCTGATCATCAACGACAATGTGTAAGAACTTGCTCAGCTGTGCATCACCAAAGAGAGTCAATCTTTTTAGAGCTTTCCAGTGCAATTTTAAATGTTCACAAAGATAACTGACCACATCAGCATCATCAGGTAATTTTAGCAATTTAGTCAAGTCAGCTGTAGTAGTATTGTTCAATGCAAGTGACCCAGCAAAGCATCCATGAAGCACAAAATTCAAAATTCGAAAAGCAATTGGTGAAAGACTTCTAACAGAAATCAAATGATTCTTTGACAAGTCATGCTGAAAACAGGAATAGCCCTGGGTTCCTTGAAAGGTATTTTGGATACTTATAGATTTGGACTGCCTATGTCCATCTGAAAACATATTCTTGCACACTGAACAAGTGTTGTCCATTTCATCACTGACATATGTTGCAGTTACAAATGTGCAGGAGCAGTCAAAAAATGTAGCCACATGGTGTTTATCTGAGACAAATGCAGCTAATGTTTCTACATCAATTTGATCTGGACATGGACATAAATACATTGAATTTAATTCAACTGGTTTCTGAAGACATTTGCTGAATACTGAACCTGTCTTTTGATCTGGATCATGTGCAGTAATGACACTGAACAGATGAACCAAGACTGACACCATGTTGAAAGTCTGACTGTCTGTTGTTGAGCTAATTTGTAAAAGTGGAAATGCAAAATCCTTTCTGACAACCAAACATTCCAGAAGACCAAGTTGATTTGGTGCAACAGAACTATTTTTACAACAGTTTACAAATGACTGCGAGAGGGTTCTTTCTGTGTCTGTAAGAGGTCGGACAGCTTGCACAAGATACAGCTGCTGAATTGCAAATGAATATATTCTCATCATGACCTGAGGGCTCTCATTGGCACTTTTCAATATGGAGTCCATCATTTCCGTATTACTTTTAAGAGAGTCAAATGCTGCCTTCTCTTTTTCATCATGTTTCCAACATGGATTGTGTTCAAAAAGCTGCATTCTCTCCTCTAAATCAATTTCTTTTTCATAAATAACTTCTACCTTTTGGTTTACCGTTTGTTTAACTGCATCAAATCCTTTCAGCCCATCTCCTTTCACAAGAGCTCTCAAGAGCATCCTCTGCATAGCTTCGACTTTTTCATTTCTGTCACAATATATATCATCATTTTCACAGGATCGAAATATACTGATGATTTGCTGCAACTCATAAGGGTAATGATCTAAATTTATATGTTTGCTTGTCAGAACACTTGAAAAACTTGTGATGACAGACTTTAGGAAAGCAATAGCAACAAGTCTTTTAAAATTCAGTTTTTCTTCATTTAAGAAAGTATTTTGACATCTCAGCATTTCTTTAATGATAGCATTGTTACTTGCCTCATCTCCCTGAAAGAGGCCTGCTGGTTTGATGAAATAATGGAACAAAATATCCATGACAAGCGTTGCCAAATTTGAAGCTCCATCATGGGTATCACCAAGTTCCATTAAATAACTGTCCAGAATTTTGACAAACTCATTGTCATCAATGTGGTCATCATTCAAAATATCTAATCCATTGCTAATTTCCATGAAGAGAGCTTGATGTAAAGTCGGACCAAAAAAACTAAATGTTTCATCAATCATGTTCTTCTTCAACTGTTCAAATGTCCAAATTAAAATCTGCGAGTCAGGATCAGCTGAAAGGCAAGAGCTCAGGTAGCATGTCAGAAAATGTTGAAGAACTTTCTCTGAATTCGCATATTTTTCTCTCAGACCATTGAGCACAGAAAAAAGGTAACACAGAAAGTCATCCGACTCCAGTCCGTTGAACAAGATATTTTCACCAAGTTCCAACAGAAAGTCATTTGGCAAACCATAAGGAATAACAATCAAGGCAGCAAAGTCACTACAAACTCTGAGATATTGAAGGATTTCTGGCTCCAAAGACACTTCACTTGAAAGAGATAAAACCAAGCTGACACCCTGCTGCCATTCCTCAACACAGAAAGTGGGAGCCATATTTTTTGATGGTATCAACAGTTTACAACAGTAAGTCACCAATATATCCTTAGATGTTTTTTCTTTGTTAGCAGAATCTTCCACATCAGCGTTATTTTCAGCAGAATGAAAATTATCACCTAAATATTCTGCATTCATTTCAGTAGAATCAGAATTATGTAGATCTGTGTTCTTTACCAATGAATCACAACCGTCACTTTTCACAGCGGGATCAAAACCATGATCATTGGTGTCCTTCACAGCAGAATCATCATTACCTACAACAGCATTCTCCACATCCAGGTCCTTCACAGCAGCATCAGATTTATCATCTACATCAGTATTTTTCACAGCAGAAACGGATTCATTTACACTGGTGTCATTCAAAGCAGAATCATCATCTACATTTAATTTAGTGCTTTTCACAGCAGAATCAGAATCATCTACCTCCAATTCCACTGCAGCAGAATTAGAATCATCTACAGTTGATACCTTTGTAGCAGAATCAGAATGATCTACACTGGTGTTCTTCAAAGCAGATTCAAAGTTATCTGCATAACTGTTTTTCACAACACAATCAGAGTAATCCTTAGATTTTTCAACACAATTCTGAGAGGCATCTGAAAAACAGGCTTCCATGATAGTTTGAAAGGAAATGTCTGTGACTCGAAGGCAGGCATCCACCAAATCCACTGAAGACATAATGTACGACTCATGCAGCCAATACATTACATGCATTTCTGTAACTGCTTCAAGAAATGAAATATTCTCAAAGGATAGTAATGGTTTCATTGTCATCGTAATCATTTTGTGTTTGTGCTCCTCAGACATGTGTGTTTTTCGCAAAGCACTGATGTAGCTGCAAAACGCTGTGAAGTAATCTGCTTGTGAACCTTCATACTCATGCAGAAAAAGTTCTGCAGCAGTTACTTGGATGATTCCTGTGAATCGTCTGCACAATTCAATTTTAACTTTTTCATTCAGGTTATCACCATTGCTATCATCAAAATCGTCATCATCTACTTCAATTTCCACTTTGTAACACCTTAATTTCTCCATGAACAAATTTCTCAGATTTATAATCTTCTCCAAAAAGTGATAAACAAAGGGATACTGAAAAGACGTTACCAATGAAGGACAAGCATAGCACTGAGGTCCAACAGGAACTGGAATATCAACTATGTTGATGATATTTCTGTCAAATGCAAACTCTTTCCATACACTGAGAACTGTCTTGTTATTATCTGCAAAGAGTAGCACATCCCATGCATTCTTTAGCTCAATCTGGTAAACAAGAGCTGCTAGTGAGGGTTTTATGCATTGGTCAATTTCTTGTTCTAGGGCACCATGGAGAGTTGAGGCACTGAAAAGTTTCAAAGTAGTACATGCAACATCCAACTGCCAATTCAGTCTAACCAAAGCCACTTGTTGTCTTTCGTAGACAAACTTCACCAGTAATTCTTCAAAAAGATACACTATTTCTTCATTTGATGATATTCCACTAATGATATCCTTCAAACTTGCCATTGTGCGATGGCCCTTTGAATATCCAATGCAAGTGAATGCCCAAAAGAGATTTTGAGATATAAATGATGTTAGTGGCCTCTGTCCTTCAATGAGAACTTGCATTGTTTTGTCTAGCAGATCATTTAGTGGTCTTGTGGAATACTCCATCTTGTCAATAAAAGAAAGAGTCCAACCACTTAGGAAATTGATACAACCTAAACCGACATCTTCATGTTCTCTTTCCAGATGTATGATAATGATGACATTTTTCATGCACTGTGGCTTTGAGTTCAATAATTCAGATCTGTGTTTCTCAACAGTGGATTTCATAAGTAGAAAATTCATCATGTCCATATGTGGGGAACACTGAATAATTAACCACTCATCATCAGTATCCAACCAAAAATGACCAATTCTGCTTGAAAGCTGTTTTTCCGATTTAAATGCACTAAGTTTTTCAACCTGATACTGAGATGAAACCGATTTTATACAATTCCCTATGTCAGTGTGAATATTACTGTGGGTAAAAACAATCAATTTATGCCTTTCATCTGGCTGTTGCTGAAGTAAGTTATGCACAAAACAGCTAATACCACCATGTATAGGTAATTGAAAATAATGTTCCTTTAGTTCATCACAGGCAAAATCGTCTTCTTTTGATAAAACTGATTTTTCCAATCTAATTATGCCTTCAGGTGAACATACTTGCAACATGGTTCCCTTACATTTAGTCAGTGCATTAGAATGAAACATCTGATCATGTTCAACTGACAAATCATCATGACCAACTGCCATACTATCAAGTTTATATGTCACATTGTCATGCTCAATTGTCACAATATGATGCACCAAACTAGACAACATGTCTGGAGTAAAAATTGGAATGAAGTCTTGTTCAGTGAAAGAAAAACCTTCTACTAATGTGGCTTTTTCTAACCATATTTTCATTTCCTTAACTAATTTTGTTTCTCTATCTGACAATATGTTAGCTAGTCGAACATTTTGCTTTTCAAATCTATTCAGGAATGGTGGATCTGACATGTCAAGTTCACTCTCATCAACAAGAACAATGCATCTAAACTTATCATGAACATGGCATAATGGGTTACTGTAAGCACCATGAGCTATTCTGCAGTTCTTTTTATTTCCAACAATTGTATAGTTCTGATTAAGCATATCATACAAACTACCATAGATGCTGTCAAGATCCTTCAAAATGAGAACAATGCCTTGTTCCATACAGAGGATTATTCTACTAAGAATTCTGTAGTTGTACTCATCTGTCAAATCTTCCTCAAACTGGCTGCCCATGATCAATTCATACTCTCTGTTCATATCACGGAGCATTGTTTCAATTATGCTTAGTGCTGAATCACCACAAGTAGTAAGCAAGAGATGTCTGGCACCTGGATCACAAATATTTTCCTTGATTAGTGAAATAACACTGACATCCTTATCTCCTAGGAAATATTGTTCACTGTGTAAGTTTGCATTTGCCAAATGATCTTTATAAATCTCTACAACTGAGCTCAATTCTGAAGGAAGTCCTCCAAAATTGCGTAACAGTCCTCTCAACATGATGTTACCTTTCAACACAGAATCATGTCTCTGTTTTTTTGATAGTTTGCTGAATTCTTTGGAAACATACTTAACCAATGAGTAATAATCACGCAGTCCATGAAAGTGTGTAAACCTTTGTTTGTCTATGTAAGCTATGTATGCTTTGGCAATGGCTAATAGTAATTCATGATCTATGTTTTGGGAACCAGCAGTGTGTGGAGTTTTTTCAATAGAAAGTAAAGAGCTGGAGAGGTGGTCGTCCTTCACAGATGCTTCACTGATAGAAACTCCAGTCATGTAGAGCTCTTCTACATCCATGTCTGGTCTAGAAAGATGAATGGCTCGGTTCATTTTGGCTGCATCGAGGGCCCAGTTAGAAATACCTACTACAGCGACATCAGGCACTTCACTGTCACCAGGCTCAAGCAAACTGTGCAGAACTTTGAGTGGGTTAAATCTTGAAACCTCTGCAAGACCTATTTCATCAAGAATGACCACTGGAAGAACATCATCTTCTTTGTTATGCTTTCTATACTGCTTTGCTTTATCAAAGACCTTAATAATGCCATCAGATGTTGAAGACTCTGATCCTTGATATGAAACACAATACAGCTGTGGCAATGTTTTGAAATAGTCATCTTCCGAGTCCTTGCCTCTAAGGTTGCTCTTAATCAACTGCAGTGACAATGATTTGCTGCAGCCAGGCTTGCCAACAACAAATACTGGAATGCGGTTCAGAATACATACCATGATGACAAAAACATTCTCTTGTAAAGCTGTGTTGCTTGCTGTTCCTTCTGGAAGATCCATTCTATTTAAAATATCCTTCTGCTCAGAAACAATGATATTAAGAATATCATTTTCTGAAGACAATTTAGTATTTT
The DNA here is from genome assembly GCF_016097555.1 of Gigantopelta aegis. Lineage (NCBI taxonomy): Eukaryota > Metazoa > Mollusca > Gastropoda > Neomphalida > Peltospiridae > Gigantopelta > Gigantopelta aegis. Next base: position 25,859 of record NW_024532765.1, read on the forward strand.
TGTGCCCATGGAATAATGTGTAAATTTGTTCCCTGTACTGACGTCTTTCAACAGTTGTAGCCAAACGAGAGTGGTATGAGTGAGCCAGAGCTAAAATTATGGATTTTATTTCACACTGTTCACCATTAAGGTGTTGATCTTTTGACTTCAGTGTATTTTTGAACCAACCAATCAGTCTTTTACATCGACTGACATCACGAAGACTGACACAGGATTCATTCTGAAGTGTCTTTTTAATGAATTTCTGTGACATGACAAGCAGCTGCACCAACAGTGTAGTGAACTGATCTGAAACAATTCTACCAATCATTCTTTCGATGTATGCCTTTTCATCTTCCTCAGCTAAGGTCCCATAGTCCCAAACATAATCAACCATTGTTTCAGGAAGTGGATTAACTCTGTAAACAAGCTTTGACTGTTCATCAGTTTTAACTTTCATTGTTAAACCAGCTGTGAAAATGGACCCTTCATTTCTCAACCTGTATGGATTGCAGGCAGCAATAAGAACAAGATTTGGTGCTAGGATTATATCCTGACATCTGTGATGGCAGATTATGTTATTAACCAATCCGAGATGATTGCACGTGTTAATCTCATCAAGAAACATCCACAATGGCTCATCTAGATTTGATCTAGCTTTTGCATTGGTATCCATAACACTTTTGATGATGGTGGACTCATTAGTACCTGCATGAATATTCTGTATATGAAGCTTAACATCACACACTGTGGCAAGATAGCGGATTAAGCTAGTTTTACCACAACCAGTTTCACCCATTATAATTATGGGGACATGTGCCTCAATTCTAAGTACAATGAGAATCATTTTCAGAAGGTTGTCAGGTGTCAGGGCGTAATCATGTCCAAGGTTCTTGAGGGTTTCTTGGGGCAGTTCTCCTGGTCTAGATCGAGCAATCCTTTGGAGAATTTCTTGTAGCTGTTTCTGATTAAGACGGGAAAAATCAGGAAGTGGCTTCCTCACTTGCATCTCAAACAGATCTTTTATGTGCTTAGGCACTAGACGTTTGTCTCTGTAAAGAGCAGACAATGTCTGGATGTCTGAATTATGAAAAGTAACAATGAGATGATTACTTTCTGCCCACTGAATCATATTTTCAACTCTTTTTGTCATAGAGGTTGCAGATGCACAAGTGAAAAATGATGATTCGCTGGACACATTTACATCTTTTGTTTGTGAGACATTCGCAAGTTGCTCCGATCTACAAGCCTGAACTGATCGTGTAGAAAACTCGATTGAGAATTCAAGTAAGGCACGCATCAAACTTGATTTCACGTTGCTTGTATCTTTTTTACCAAGCATAGCTAGAAGATTTGATGATCGGAAAAATAAACTGCAGGATAATTTCTTCAACTGATCAGCTAGAACACGGAGAAAAATATTCACCATCGAGAATGATAAATCACTGCTTGAAGAGAAATGTTTGCGTAGTAAAGCCTGACATTCCTGAGTTGACAAACATGTTGTACAATTTGTGCCACTAAAGTACTGATCTTGTGTGTCCAATGTTCCATGTTCCTTGGAATTTAAATAACAACACACAACCTGAACTGAGCTGCAGATTTCTTGATCAACCTTAAAGTTTGTGAAATTTTCCCACTTCAGATTTTTTCGATTGAAGGACATTACTGTTTGCAATGAATTTCGAAGGACATTGTTAATTGAATTGGCTATTTCAATGCTGATGTGCTGTGTTGGTAACTTATAGAGTGAAGATCCATCAACAAGAAATCCTAGAACGATCAACTGAAACAGAAGAAGATCCAAATCATTGGGTTTTGAAACTACCCCAATATCAATATGCAGAACATGATGTGGTAACAGATTCAGCTCTGACATTTCTGCAATTAGCTCTTTAATACTTATGTCTCCACTGATGTGAACTGTGCATACTCCGAAGTCTTTGTTATCTGCCATATCATAAATAAGTTCAGTTTTACCCTGACCTGCAACATCAGAAGTAACCGTTACTACATCAGACCACAGATTTCTGATACATGATTCAATGGCATTTTGCGTCATTGGTTGTACATGGTGAACATAGTTATCAAAGTGGTCCAAAAATGGGTGATGTGACCCACCCTGGCATATTACTGCCAGATAAGGAATGTCTTTTTTCAACAGCTTCAACTCATCAACAAGTTTAAACTGTTCTTCATTTGTTAGTTTTTCAACTCCAACGATACAATACAGTTGTTTTCCAAAACTGGGCTTTTCAGACCGAATACATCTTTGCAACAGAAGGTAGATATAGTCCCATTTTGTTTCAGCACTACAAAACAAAATCTGGTGAGGCATGGGAAGAAATCCAGTTGTGTTTTTGTAAATTGACAGAATAGTTGAGATAACCTGCTTGCTGTTTTCTTCCAAGGCAGCAACAAAGAGCTCTCTTTCTTGTACAACATCTGTAATTTTAACTTGACTCTCACTTGTTTTCCCTTTGTCTGCTGGAAAATGTTTTGGTTCAAACTGGATATTCTTTAAAGCCTCTGCAAGTGTTTGTCCAACCAAATGTAATGAGTAAGAATGAGTTGATTCATCCTTAGTCATGTTACAAAAAATACTCCTGGCTTTATCCAGGAATCCCTCTCCACAGCCTGCATATTCAAACAGTGCAGTAACTTCCTCATAAGAAGATCCATCCATCAAGAAGTCTTTGATTTTGAAAAGTTGTTGAGGAAAAAACCAATTCAGCCAGAAATATTGGGTACGATTTTCATCCAGGAGCTTCATCCAGTTTTTAAAAATCAGTTCAACGCTGTTTATTTTGTCTTTCAAATCACAAATAAAAACAGATGTATTTACTTTTCTAGAAACATAATCAGGATGACCACACTGGGCAAGTTTTTCAAAACAACCAGCAATACTCATGATGCTGTCCAAGCAGTCAACAAACAGTTTCAAATCTTTCTGCTGCTTTGGTTTATGCTTACCTGTTTGGTTTCGTTTAGTTTCTGTGTTCACAAGCAGCAGTGCACGACTTCGAAGGTCATCAAGGTCAGATTGAGACTGAAACTCTTTCAATCCTTGAGTCTTGTATTGTAGAAGCAACTCACAAGTGCCATTTTCTTTCAGCTGGATAATAAATCTTGTTCCCTTTTGACTGACTGCTTTGTTAATAATATCTTTCGTCAGTTCACCTCTATTGGAGACATGTTTGTAAAGTGATTTCAGACCATGAATGTTTGTACAGCAATCTTTTATTTTACCTGCTAAATTAGTCTTGTTATTTGTAGATGCGGCCTTTTCCAATGTCTTAAAGACAAATTCTATTTTGTCAAATTTGACTGTTGTTTTCAAAATAGAATTTAAGAATCTTCGGACATCAATGAGGGCAGAAATGGTAGATTCTTGTATGAATTGTTCTGAATGCTCTTCCACTGAATCAATAAGCTGGCGTAAGTCCTCTTCAACAGTTTCACGAAGAAACTCGACCAAAGATGATGCTTTACCTAGTTCTTTTAAAACATCAAAAAGGTCATCATCAATAATCTCATCAATAAGAGAAAGTTGTCTTTTGGTTGCCAAAAGTTGCTTCAATGTTATTCCTTGTGGTGTCCTATTCCTCAGGGCACAAAATGACTCTATTGTCTGATGAAAGTTTTTATCTAGCTTTTCATCAATATGAAATACATTCAAAACAAGTTTAACAATCTGAAACTTTTTTTCAGATTTACGGTACTCCCGAAACATTTGCAGTGAGTCCATTATCCATTTTGGAAAGGTTTTGTTCAAAACTCTTTCTGCGCACTTAACTTCAGCTTCTAGATTGGATGTTCCAATTATGTCTTTTATTTCTGAAATATCTTTGACTTCTTCCATGAAAAGTGGCTTCCATGCAACTTTATATTTATCTATGGCTTGATTACTGAACATTTTCAGGACAGATAAAATTACTGCAGGTAACTGAACAATTTCAGGATCCTCTTCACCGAACAGTTTAGAAATGGATTCCTCAGGGGATCTTGGTTCTAAGTCCTCTATAGGATTTTTCAATATTTCATACACAAGGTTCACAGAGAGTGTTAAGAATACTTCAGATTCTAACATCTCAGTAATTTGCTGGTTGAAAAGGGAAATGGTCAAAGGAGAAATAAAGGAACCATCTTCAAGTTCATACAGGTACACACATCTCCGAGAAAAACTTTCTTTTTTCTTCTCAAAATACACCTTTACTTCTTGTATTTCTGGAATGTCTGGTAAAATACACTGATCAAAACTTCTTTTGAGCTGTGACACAATGTTGGAAGAAATGGCAAGACTTTCTTCAGTTTTAGATACCATTTCTTTTGATGTAAGCCAAGATTTCTTAAGATCTTCACTTTGGTTTATAGCAGCTAAACTCAGCAAGTCAACAATACATTCATTTGCTTCTTTCTCATATATCTGCAGTTTCATCACATCATTACATTTCAACCTTTTGGAAAGAAGCTTCTTTGAGATAGAATCAAGGAGCTTATTTGCCTTTACAAAAACCTTGTGTTTCCTCACTTTGTTAAAACAAAAACTACCAGGCACATTCATCAATTTTACCCAGAAGTGCTTGTTTTTCAACATAATCTTCAATCCATCCAGTTCTGACTTTGTACCAGACAATTCAGAAACGTCCATGCCTATCATCAGCAAGTTTGCAAAGGACCTGAAACAGAAAGCAGGCAAAATAACAACAAAAAGCAAGAATTCCATGGAATTAAATGTCTCACCTACCATAAACATTTCATATGCATTGTGATGAACATCTAAAGGAACAACTAAAAACAAGTTTCATCAATATAGTTTATGAGAAGAAATGAAGCTGAATGCAAAACTTTAAAATTTAGCAAAAGGCAGAAGTATTTAAATTATAAATGTTTAATTACTTATTTTTTTTTTGAAAGTCTTTTTATAGATGCAATGATTAAACTGTTTCATTGATCTAGGGCTCATATAGTTTGTGTTAAACGGATCTAAATGCGAAACAAAAGAGCAGAAGTAGAAGCCGGCTATGCTGTTGGAAAAGTAATACCTATATTTTGACTTTTTACTTTGCAAAGATGAGACAAAAACATACAACAAATAAACAAAAAACCCTTAACACCTCACAAACAACCAAGATACTATTAGTTACATGTTTAAAAAAAAAAAAAAGCGTCACAAATTTATTACCTTTTAGATCTTTGTTTTATAATTAAACTAAAATTACACTAACAGTCAAACTTTTAAATAAAGTACACACACATTTTGAGTTTCAGTTTAGTAACATAACATAATGTAACATGTCATCAAATTCCTCAAAATGTAATGAATTTTTTAACTTAATATGCAAGATATTCACAGCTTTTTTTTGTTATCAGTTTGGGTATTAAGAGTATCAACAAGGATTGTAGTGTTGTACTAACTTGTAGAACCTGTCAAAAGCATGTGAAGTTACTACTTAAAATATTTTTATGGTAAAGTAATTTTTCATAGCTAACTACTGTTTATTTGAGTATTTTTATTTTTAAATATATCAAATAATATTAATAATAAGTTTATTAAAATATATAATTCACTACATATGAATATCTACTAAATTCAAGGGCTTTTCAAGGCCAAACTACAATATTCAAGGCCTTTTCAAGGCAATTTTCAGTTTCAATACCTTTTCAAGACTGCAACTCAAATTCAAGGCCTTTTCAAGCCTGTGCGAACCTTGTATTTTCAAGCATTAGCTTTTAATATGCGAAAAACTACAATCTAGCTACCATATTTTTTGGCCAAAAATGCTCAAGAAATCTTCAAATAAACAGTAAAAATAACATTTACCAAGTTGTGGTATTCCCATTCATAATGAATTCACGACTTAACAAATTTAATCAGTGAGCCATGTTGGAGAAAATTTTGTCAGTCTCGTCTGCAGTTTGTATTTTCATACTACCAGTCGAGCAAATCACGTAACATTTTGTACACCCGACAAATTCTGTATTTTTCCACAAATAACATGGTGTACTTGCGTAGGGTTGAAAATTAGCAGTTGTCCGGTCGCCCGTGGTGACCTTTATTAGCTAAGAGCGACTAAGAATTTTAGAAAGGTAGTCCGTTGGGTGAATATCAATTTTAGTGTCTGACGAGTATGATACTAGCTAAAAAAGAAACACTGATACTGAATCGAATGTGACAAAAGACACGGCGTCTAAGTTGGCGCGAACTACAGATCAGAAGACATAGAACATGTTCTACATTTGTATATTTGATAGCGCCAACATAATGAATAAAGATAAAATTCATATAAAAACATATTAATTTATTAAGTTTTAAACCCATACCATCTCAAATAACATTTTATTCGGGGTAAAAGTGCAGTGTAAATTAAAACAAAAATTCTTCACAAATTACAATCAAACTGCATAGGTTACCTCTTTTTTTGTGATACAAGTTTCAAGCCAATTGATGGAACATCCAAAGTAATCTGAATGACACAACCGTAATACGTGATCAGGGCCGTATCTCTACAAAATTATAGTCAAATGGGCATTTGGTAAAATAGTGGAGGATCCCATGGATCTCTATCTAGAACAGCCACTCCTGAGGAAATCATTTGCTGGGAATTTCACCTCTCTCGCATCACCACAATATTTATTCCATCCCTCTTGCATTGCCACAAAGAGGACTGCCACTCCCAGACTAGTTTACTAAAGCACGCACAGTTCTACCTTTAGTCTGTTGTTTGTACTGCATTATCTTTTACCCTGTATTAAAAATAAGATTTAATATGTTTAAAGCGGCATTCCCTGGAATATTTTTATTATTTAAGCATACATTGTGTATAGAAAAGAAAATCCAACTACATTTGGTGCATATATGATGCCGCACTCCGCATTGGTTTCACTACGCTGGCTTATCTAGGTCAAAAACAAAGCCAGTATTTCGAAAGTGGGACACTTTTGACGGGCTCCTACCGATATCGGTTTTGATTGGTTTATGACAAGTGCGGAATTCCCCAACAAGAGATCACGTGAGATTTCGTAATTTTGGAACGCGGTTAATGGTGAACACCAAAGAGAAGTGTCGACAAAATAATTAATGGCATTGTCGGGGGGAAAAAACGCAAACAACGACTCGATGTTATACGAAATATTGCCTGAGTGAGCCTAGGAAAAAGAGTGCAGTTGCTGGTGTGAACGAAAAAGCTAGCATTGCAGGCAGACGACACGAAGATGTTGCAAAATTACTGTTCCTTGATAAATGGTAGGTCCTTTTACTTTTCAGTCAGACCAGAATTAAATATTACTATTAAATTACTATTAGTAATAGTATCAACATTATATGGGGTTATTTTAAGTTAGGCCTGTAGGGGCGGTGGTGTGGAAAAGGTACCCAGCGATTTATTTATTGTATTAGGCTTTTGTTTTTTGTAGGCATTTGTTTTTGTGCTACACAATATGGTTTCATCAATATTATCACAACTCGGGGCCATAGCTACCATTTTGCAGCCATTTCAGGGCGGTTATATACTTAAAACGTCAATATCAATAACCAGTAAATTGTCATGTTATTTGTATTTAAAGATTTTGTTTTGTTTTTGTTGGTGGTTTTGTTTTATTTGTTTGTTGTTGTTTTGTTTTTTATTGTTTTTTTGGGGGCAACCAGAGGTGGTTCTGGGGGGGGGGGGGGGGGCTAAATTTAGCGAGTTATAATTTTATTATTTATTACTTTTTTTTTTTTATGATCCCCCTCCAAACCTCCCCCAAACTTCCCTTGAAATTCCACTTCATGTCACTGGGCCCCCCTAAATGGATTTTCTGGATCCGCCACTGGCAACTGACAACTTTTTACCGTTTTTGCGGGGTTATTATATTAGGGAACTAATCTACAAGCATTTTATAATATGTATAAAATATATTATCATGAATTATTCATCATAGACTAGTAGTAGTAATTTAAACAAGTGAAAATCAAGATCATAGTCTCCCTAAAACGAGTGGGCTGGCAATACAAAAGGAAGCAGGGCATTTAAATTAGGCCTTAACAAAAAATGTTTGTTTACTGTACAGTAACATGCAAAACAATTTAGGTAAGAGTCAGTCGGCTTCTAAGGTCTAAAACAATCTGCGTGTTTCAGGTTTTCCGACCTACCATAATTTTATGTAGCAAACATTATTAATTTTGTTTAATCCAACCCCCCCCCCCCCCCCCCCCCAACCAATTAAAACAAAATTTAAATTAAATCATGATCTCTGATTTTTTTCAATCAGCAAACTAGATTCGGAACACCTCAGCCGATTACGATTACCAACCCTATTTTTGTTAAGAATGAAACCTGAAATACATATATACATATTTTTTTTTTAGGCAAAAAAACAACAAAAAACCCAACCCCAAACCTCCCACAATGTTTAGCAGATAATACACTTTCAAATTTTTCTAGGGAGGACTGGGTTCCCGGAAATACTTTAGTTTATGTCTTGGTCTCCACAACGTGGGGCTGGACGTAGCCCAGTGGAAAATAGCTCGCTTGGTGTGCAGTTGGTTTGGGATCGATCCTTGTTGGTGGGCCCATTGAGCTATTCCTCGTTCCAGTGGGTACACCACAACTGGTACATCAAAGGCTGTGGTATGTGCTATCCTGTCTATGGGATGGTGCATATAAAAAGATCCCTTGCTTCTAATCGAAGAGTAACCCATGCAGCGGCAACAGCGGGTTTCCTCTCTCAATATCCGTCTGGTCCTTAACCATATGTCTGACGCCATATGACTGTAAATAAAATGTGTTGAGTGCATCATTAAATAAATCATTTCCTTCCTTCCTTCCACAAGCCGATGATTAATAAATCAATGTGCTCTAGTGGTGTCATTAAACAAAACAAACAAACTTTAGTCTCCATGTAGACAAAAAGGTTACTTTTACACTAAACATAAAATGGGAACTATTTCCTATATTTTCTGGAGACCTGTGCAAGTAGCCAGTTATGTGGATGGCGGGGGGGGGGGGGGGGGGGGGGGCAGTTTTGGGGGTCACACACACACACACACCCACCCCAGTAAAGCAATCTGTCTGGCAGTGGGGATATTCAATATTATTTCTTGGGGAGCACGACTTGATCCCCTCTCACCAGTCTAGACCCCCTGGCAGCTAATATTCCTCCATGTGTACCTACAGACCCCCTTGAACTAGGTGTTGCCAAGGAAATTGTAGTTTTGTTGTTTTGAGTACAAATCGGTTTTTGTCAATACATATTTATTTACATATACAATGTACACACACACACACACACACACACACATCAGGGACAGATACAGGCTTTTTGAAGGAGGTATGCATGTGTGTTGGCAAAGTCTAAATGCAAACTTTTGAACAAGCCCTCTTATTAATTTTTTATGTCACCTTAAAAAAAAGGCATTTTTATTTTGCTCTTTTTACATTTTCAGGTTATTTCTCCAAATGTATTAGTATATTAAGCCATTTTCAGTGTATATATATATTTAAATTTTCTATTTTGTTTAATTATGAAGAAGAGTTATTTAGCCAAGTTAGTAAATTGCTCATCTGAGGTATATGGATTGTATCAAATTGAAATTCTTCTTTGTGTTATTTATTCACTTATGTTTATAAAAGGTATGAAAAACCACAAAGAGAGAGCCCAACCACAATACCAGAAATTCTCCAGGGTCAGTGTACATGTATATTACCTTGCATTTTTATTATTTTAATTATTTTGTTTACCATTATTCTTGCATTTTCAGATTCTCAGTATTTATTCATATAAATATATATAGCAATTTTCAGTATTGTACATGTATATCAACATATAAAGATTTATTTCTTCACTTGTATAAGGCTTCTAGATTATGGTAACCCCACTCCCATGGCTAGTGATATTCAATGTTAGGCTTGTAAATTACTATTACCATGCTCGATGACTAGTGAAAAAAAAGAGGAAAAAAAAGGCAAATGTTACAGTCAAGTCTATTTTGTAAATATGAATATTCTGTCCCACCCAACCCCCAATTTGGAGAAAAAACGAGGTGTTTTCTCTTTTATAGATACATCACCTGTCCTCATAACTAGTACATATTCCCTATGATTAGTAAACTGGTCCAAACATCCCAACAGCCAATGGGATGGCTTAGATTCTTCCACTGTATACCCCTTCCTGTTCTGGTCACATGACTAACTTCCTTCTTTTCCCTGAACGAATCGCACGGAGAACTAGAAGTGGGGAGGAAGGGTGGGAATCATCCCATGAGGACAGGTGATGTACCTATAAAAGAGAAAACACCTCAAGTTTTCTCCATTTCTTTTCAACATCACCTGTCCTCATAACTAGTGCAGCATTCGACAGATGGTGGCGGGTTACGTACTCCGAAGATGCACAAGTCTTCTCCCCATGGACCGGTAGGAAAACTGACAGTGGAAAGAAAGCCAACCGAGGTTAGCCCATCCTCCAAGAGATGCATAAACAACCAATACCCATGCTGTTAGTATTGACAGTGGCATCCGTCAGTGGTGTGGATGAACGAAGTCGTGAATTACGAAAAGGGTCACAATTCGTTCTCCAACAATTGGGTTCTGAATGGTGGGTAAGCGTCGCCACCGCGGATGCAGGTGTTAGGTAACCATCCAACCGATAATTGTATACTAAATGCAAACAAATATGGTATAAGTATCCGTCAGAACATTAAACCAACAAAACCCCGATTGTTTCTTACTAGTAAAATGGTGGAGAAGTTAGTTCAATTAATAGGAGAACAGGTCGTTAGTGTGCAGTGCATTGACTAACTAGTGTTATCTAGACAAAAAGTCATGTCATCAACCAGTGCGAAACTTCGGAAAGGTGTCCAAAAACAATTTGTCAAAGTCAAGTCCTCATCTGGACATAGGACATCATGGAGTGCAGGCCGGAATTCAACAGACATCAGTGGCGATGAGGACGACCAGTATTGACCAGAGCTTGAGCTGCGACCACAGGATCTAGATGGTGGAATCCCTCGACATCTTCAGGACACACATCCCTCAGGTAGTAGTTTGCGAAGATGGAGTCAGTGGCCCAATAACACCCTGTTAAAATGCTGGTAATAGGTGTATTGCAGTGCAGCGACATGGTGGCGGCAAAGGCACGAAGCTCATGTGGATGCGACGCCGATGGTGGAGGTAAACCCTCTGCCTGGTAAGCACACAGAATCGTGGATCTGATCCAAGTAGACACTGTTCTTAGTAATGTCATTCAAGTGGCTCTGGTTGCATGAGAGGAACAGACGCTTTCGATGTTCACGAAAAGACGTAGTTCTCTCGATGTAATGCTGAAAGGCTCGACCAGGACATAATGATAAGTCCTCAACATCGTGGGAACCCACAATGGAAGAGTGCTTGGACAGCGTAGGTGCGAAGCACTTGATCAAGCAGGGGAAGTGTTGTCTTGAGGAAACGGTACCATGTCCACTTCCAGAGCATGGTACTCTGACACTCTTGCCGCCATAGCGAACCCCAGCAAAACCTCTAAAGATGCCTCAGTAATGGGCTCGTAAGGGGCTTTGGACAAGGATCTCAGAATCAGGTTCAAGTCTCATGTCGGTGGCTGAAATGTTGGACCTGATCATCGTGTTTGAAACTCTTGATCATGGAGTGGATCTCAGGAACAACAGCCAGTCCTGAACGGTTGCGATGACCAAACATAACCAACAATAGTAGAGCCTTTGAGTTTCAATGTGGACCGGAGATACAGCTGAAATTCTGCCAAGTTCTCGACACGAATAGTCTGCGATTTCAGTTTCTGACTGATGCACCATTGATGAAAACATAACCACCAGACATTGTATGCAGCGTACAGCCCGATGAGTTTTCAAAATCGCCGATGTGGTCAGAGAAGAAAACCCCTTCTTCCTTAAACCGTCGGAGATAATGTCCACGCATGTAGTTGGTACAAGCTTGGATTTGGATGGTGCTGTCTCCACGTGGGATGAAGCAAGAGGCAATCCCAATCTGGTAGCGGTAGAGGATCTGGTGCCACAAGACATAAAAGGTCTCGATACCAGATTCCGCTTGGCCATTTTGGAGCGATGAGAAGTATCTGACAATGGAACTCCTGAAAGTGCTGGAGGACTCTTGGTAGCAACACTGGTGGCGGGAATGCATACGCATCCAGATTGTCCCAGCTGATGGCCAAGGCGTCGAGATCCAATGCGTCTGAATCCAAAACCGGGGACACATACGATCTTAGTTGACGAATGAAGCACGTTGCAAAAAGATCGACAGTCGGTGTCCACAGCCTGTGACACACCCACCGGAACACTTCTGGGTTGGCCATCCACATCGGTGCTTTGCAGAGTGGACAGTCTTGACAATGTGTCTGCCAAAACATTCGACACCCCTGGTATGTGAAATGCTCTGAGTTACAGCGGGATTGCATCTGTCAGCTCAAACAGATGATAGATGAGATCAAGCAGGCTGCTGGAATGAGTTCCGCCCTGACGATTGATGTAGACCGCCGCTGTCACGTTGTTGGTCGCTACCATGAGAGTTGCATGGATAAAGTGCTGATGCCAATGACGTATCGCATTGAACACTGCCAGAAGCTCCAACACGTTGATGTGGAAACTGGCTTCGACGGCAGACCACAGCCCCGATGTCCGACTGTTGAGATGTGCTTCCCAACCTTCTCGTGAGGCGTCCACAAACTTGGAATGGCCTCAAAGAGACTCAGCCTAAGACGTTTGACAGAATCAACCACTATTGCAGACAGGGTCGAAGGTTGTCAGGTGTTGTTCAACGTGATGTACGGATTCAGGAAGACTTGTAAACGCCATAACTGCAGGCGACCCCATAGAATTAAGTCTTGGGCTGAGGTCAAAAGACCCAGTAGGCTCTGAAACACATGGAAAGTCACAGGTTTAGCCAGAACTTTGGATACAGCAGATTGAATCTTGGTCCATCGGTCTGCAGGAACCTGAATGAGTACCAGATTGGTACGCAGCTGAATCCCAATAACTGGAGATTCTGTGTTGGTAACAGTAGAGACTTTTCCTGGTTGACAATCCATCCGAGATGGTGCAAGAACTGAAGTACGTAGCTGACTTGGCCCACTAACTTCGTCTTGCTCTGGCACTTCAAAAGACAGTCGTCTAGGCATGGGTAAAATGATATACCCTGCTGATGGAAAACCTGCGCTATCGGAGCTATTATTCTTGTGAACAGCCAAGGAGCTACCGAAATGCCAAACGGCAGAACCATCCACTCGTAGTGCACTCCCTGTAGTACGAATCTGAGATACAACTCTGGCGAAACAAACAGTGAACGCAGTGAAGGGATAAACCGCACTGGACCACAGTCACGGTGAAAAAAACCAAACCGCGTGATGGCAACTGGATAACTTCCGGAGCCAGCGGAAATAGCGACTGACTGGCAACACCACCAGATGTAGCGATCGACCTGCCGAATATCTCAGTAAAATTATCGAGCAACAACCGGACCGACGCATTCTGTCGTCAACACCAACCCGGTATGCATGTAACGTCGAATTGATGCCATAGCACAATTGACTGTGTAGCCCAACAGCAACAGCGGCAAACTGACAATCGACAGGAAACTGGAAACAGTTTGTCATCAGGCGGAATGTCTGTAGCAACCTCGGAGCGAGACATATCATCGAAGGTTCCTTGCGACTGTAATAACAGCAACAAGGCAAACATGCATAGTCATATGAACTGCGAACACCGTATCGTCAACCACAGATGAGACTGGATCATCATGTGGAAATTCGTCATAAGGCGCGCATAAGCAGACCCAACGGACGGAATGGCAGGCGCTGGAGACTGAGACCATAAAAAGTCGCGCCGGAATTCCCCAGAAACCTGAAAGCTAACATCAGACGAAGATCGGTGATGACGGTCCGTGAGACCCGTGATAGGCCATAAGACCGACTGCGTGCACAGCTCCGGTGAGACTCGGACGACTCAGACTGATCACGAGAAGAGTATGAAGAACGCTAACCCGGTAAACCACTGAAGTCCCTTCCACAGTAGCCGCAGACGACGTAAACAGCAAAGTAAAGCCGCAGGATGGACCGCATCCGGAAACATCAAGACAGGTGAAGTCTAGATAGGGCCGGTAACAGGTGTCGCTGAAACCGTCACTAGACCCGCCATAAAATCGCAGGAACCATGGCAGCCATGGAAGCAGACGTCTTCTGCAACATCGTTGATAGCACCGACCTGCAAAGTACCGGCCGTCAATGAACATCCGAAGCAATCTTCTGTGTCAGGTCCATCTTGGAATGCGTTGGCGGAGGTAGATGTGATGGAGCATGTCGTAAACCACAGCCAGACAACCCCTCATCGTCATGTAGTCTGCAAATCCTTATCTATAACGGAAACAGTTATCTATAACGGAAACTCATCTGCTCTCATAATTTGCGCACCGGCAAGGTGATCGTCAATAGTGGAAACCACAGCTGAACCGAACCGTAAACGGTCCCGTCTGGAACCCTCAGAAACTCTGGAAGCCGCTTCAGCCAAAAATTGGTGTCGATAATCCATGGAGCTCGTGGGAGGCTGTGAAGATCGGTTATGGTCACAGCTTTGAAGGCGCCGACGCATCGTCTGAAAAGACATATGGGAAGTCCTTCATGCCCCTAGTACAAGCAAGACGGTCTGAAGTGCTGGCTGCTACCAGAACACAGACTGTGGACGGTCCCGTCGAATACTGATGGAAGCCTTGGAAGCCGTATCAACCGATGATCGGTGTGGATGAACCACTGGACCCATGGAATGACTGCGGCTACGGTGCGACCCAGAATCTTCCGATCGATCATGGAAGGAACAGTAAGAACAGTTTTCTCTGTCCGCTTAGACGATTCAGTCCAACTGGAAAACTCGGTCCGTTCGTAACGCTTCTTACTGGAAACAGTCTTCAAAGGCCGATCACTGAAACCCGTAACGGATGACAGCCGCTTAGAGGAAGATGCTGAACATTCCATCGGTACCGCAGAAGCAGATAGAACCGAACCGGAAACCGCTGACACTGGAACCGCCCCTGAACACATCTCATCGCTGTCTGGCATGGAACACGACATCTAGGACAGATGTCATAGGGTGGTCAGACGACATAACTTCGTGCAGCGAAAGCAGACTTGAACAACACGAGATACTCTAACATCAGACATAATAGTAGCTTTTCAATCTGTGAATAGAAAGAAAAAACAACCATGACTTGCAACAAGCCGGTAAACACAAGACGCCATTTTGCAAATGGCAACCATGCAAAGTAACCCGGCGAAATACAACAAAATGTGGAAAAATAACACTTAAAACAAGCGTTAAAAGCCAAACAAAGATAGCGACAAAAACTTCCTGCATTTAGTACAGGAACGCACAACTCTAGAAGAGCTAGTATCCGACATTCTCAACAATCTGTAATGAGAAAGCAAACACATAAAAATGCACAAATCTGGTAAACAAGAAGACGCCATTTTAAAATGGCGACTGACAAGCTAAACTGGCACACATGACAAAAAGATAAGTTGTATATAACACTTAAAATAAAGTGATTACAACCAAAATAATGGTATAATAGCAAAGTAACAACATTAAAGAATGTGTCACCACAATAATTTGAAACATAAACCATAGTAATAAAACAGAAAATAAAGAACGTCCGAACCATAGAAGCAAAGGAAAAAGAAGGAAGTTACAGTCATGTGACCGGAACAGGAAGGGGTACACAGTGGAAGAATCTAAGCAATCCCATTGGCTGTTGGGATGTTCGGATCAGTCTACTAACCATAGGGAATATGCACTAGTTATGAGGACAGGTGATGTTGAAAAGAAATTAGCGTTTTTAAGGTCTATCTCCCTCTTTAGGTGACATATCTGATTATTACTATTATTTAGTAAAATTGTATAAACTAAACTAAACTATGGCTAGTGAATTTTTAATTGTGGCTAGTAAACATATTTTAATCACTGATCCCATGGCTAGTGGATTTGATAAAAATTCAAGAAGCCCTATTGATTTATTATTATTTCATATATATATATATATACACAGTCAAACCTTGTTAATCCGGACTCTGATTATCTAGAAACCTCACTTTCCGGACAGATGAGCGACAACGAAACGGCTACTTTGCAAATTTATTCATTAGTCCGGATATTCAGCTTCCGGATCCAGACGGTCATAATCCAGAACAAAGTATCAAGAATAAAGGAAGTTCGCTTCATTTAACTGGTTACTGCTAAAACAACAAATCCCCTGCCTTCAGTTAAGACCAGTCAGGCAATCAACACAAGCTCTAATGGCTGCAATGGCGACAAAAGACTAATGGTCAGAGTTAAGGGATGTCACATGTTTTTTTAAATACTTATCGAGAAATGCACATTTTGTAAGAAATTTCCTTTGGTCGATGTTCCATTTAATTTAATGCTTCTTATCTTAACAATGTCCACTCAATTGAGGATAATCAATTTTGAGTTACTGTTGCCATCTGGTTGGGGCATAAAGATCAAACTTTTAAGGTTTTGACACCATTTTCTAACTGTTGTTTTGAGACCGTTGGCGATGCAAACAAATCTCGAACTTGTTCTTAAAATGCAAAGCTCTTTTATGTCAAACTGTGCTATTAGACAATGCCGTATTTCAGCTTACTTTGTGAAATATTGACTCTAGGTTTGTGCACGTGTGTATGTGATATTGAAGGTTAAACAAATAAATGATTGTATTTCATGCTTTTTGTTTTGCTTTTTTAAAAATCTTTTGTAATCAAAGGGAGACTACTCTGGACATGATTCAGTAGTCCGGAAATTCGTTTATCCGGTCAATTTGTGGGAAAACCATTCTGTCCGGATTAACGAGGTTCGACTGTATATATATATATATACATACATACATACATACATATATATGAGTTAAACGAATGAAATGGTTAGATCTTGTGGAATGCATAAATAAATGTTTAATATATTTGAACTTTACAGACAATTAATAGTACCTTCAACACATTTAAATATTTCATATCCATATTTATCATTAATTTCAGGAATCATCGAATATATTCCAAGCAGAGTAAGAGTGGTGCCTGTTTTGGAAATTGTACCAGTTCATTCTTGAATTATTAACACAGATCATGCACAAAAGAATAGATGAGGCATTTTGAACATGCAACATCCAGTGACAATCTCACAGGATGATCCAAGAAGAACATCCAGAACCATTGCAGAGATAGAACCTGAGGCAACAGAAGTTCTGGTTTCCAAGAAACGAAGTCGATTCCAATCAGTCTTTGAATGTTGTCTTTAAACCACAATAAGCTACTAAGCCAGTCTATCACGTGTGAAACCCACGTAACTGCCACATTGGTGTGGAAACTTATACCAGATTCTCGAAACACAACAGCGTGATATCACACTCAGACGACCTTTTTTCAATAAGACAAAGTGGCTATAGGCTGTATGCCTCATGGCCTTGTTGTAGTAACCAAGCATCAAGTTGTGGAGTTCCAAACTGTCCTTTCTGTATGTGTATGCGAGTCGCAAAACATGCTCGTCCAGTACTAACATTCAATTTCCTGTAAGAGAAAATTGGTGTGCAGTTAATATCATGATTATCTTTTATACCAATGACTTGAAACCATAACAAATAAAACTTGGAATATTTATCTGGGTTGTATGAAACTTTGATAAAAGTTCATAAATTATGCTAGTATAATTATGGGATAACATTACACTGTGTTTTAATTTAACTGTTGAATTTTTATATTGATGTTGATCATTAACTTTTTTTGCATTTACCATAGTTTGACACCCAATAGCTGATGTATTTTTCGTGCTGGGGTGTCGTTAAACATTCATTCATTCATTCATTTATGGGATAACAATGTTGTATTTGACCATTTACAGATGTTAATGCCGGTTTTACAGTGATTGGTTGATTTATTCCCATTATTCGTTTTGATTCTGAATATTTCTATCTTGAGATAATTTTTGTTTTACTAATCACAGAAAAACTGGCAAACATTTAATTTTTATTATTATTTTTCTTAAGTGTCTAATGATAAAATTTCACATGTGAATACAATGAATACACACTGGTTGTTGTGAACTGCAGTTCCGTGGAAGGTTGTCACAGCATTTCCTCTCAACTTCTGTTGTCATATCTCCCTACAATTGCCACACTTATACCAACTTGGACTAGTCTGTTCTTGTGGGGGATGGTATCTATATGGTGATGGTGATGTACTTATTTCACATAAGTCAAACACAATTCCTAGCTCTCTTTCAGTTATTTTCAGACAGTTTTCTCACATCATCAGTTGACATCCCTGTTATAAGTTCCTGAAATAATAACATATTGTTTATGCACATGTATAAAAAGTTAATGCTATGTGTGCATTATTATGAGAAAAAAATATTGGTATTTGAAAAGTTTTTAACATGATCTAGCCATGAGCAAACATTCCATTAATGACTAGTAAAATAACCAGAACTG
This sequence comes from Gigantopelta aegis, assembly GCF_016097555.1. Taxonomy (NCBI): domain Eukaryota; kingdom Metazoa; phylum Mollusca; class Gastropoda; order Neomphalida; family Peltospiridae; genus Gigantopelta; species Gigantopelta aegis. The sequence goes on from NW_024532765.1 coordinate 44,314, forward strand.
TACTGTTTTAATAAATAAAATAATTGTTGTATTTTTTAATGCCATTATGTATTTTTAACCAAAAATATATTGAAGGTGACATACTGAAAGAGTTACATGGATAAGCTGACATTATTTCCTGCGATTTTCATGAACACATTTACAAAATTTTATATGTTTATATACAATAAAAATCATACCTTTAACCGTATCCTATTTTTAAATTGTTGCTTCACACTTTCTGCGTCACATTTGGTAAGTTATATTCCCTCGTTCCCTTCACTGTCATTGCCCACTGCTCTGCCCTTGTCTTCTGCTTTGCCCTCTGTTCACCCTTGTTCTTACCACGGCCCTTTCCCTTGCTTGTATAGGTTACCGATTCATCATCAGCAGAATTTTACTGGAATGTTTAAGAAACAAATCTAAATACTGGTGCTCCCTAATAACTATAGCTGATATACTGTATTATTTTGTATTGTACGGTATTGTTTTTTGTAAAAAAAGGACCAAAAATTGCAGCAAACTCAGGAATGTCCCTTTAATATACATATCATAATGTTAAAACACATTTTTGAAAATAAGTCAGTTCCTGGAGTGCTCATTAGTGAGTGGTGACTACAAAATCCTTTAATATCAAATAATCAGTCATGATCAATAGATATGTAGCTATTTAAAACAGTATTTCTTAATATGTCACCTTATAGCCAAATGAAAATGAAATTAGTTGTAAACCAGAAAAATAAGTCATAACTTTACCAAGTTAAAATACTGTGAGGCTAATAACAAAAACACAAATATGATGCTTATGGAAAGAATACTCTACATTTTCCAGTTATGGTATGTGAAATAAAAATATATATTCCAATCAGTTAAAGCAAAAAAAATCAACGAAGTCGAAGTGAACAAAGTGTAACACCATCCAATAAACTGACAAGTGTGTTAGGTTTCTAACTATATTTAGGCAGTGTTTTCAAAAGTAACCTTTTTGCTCAAGTGCAGTTTTTCAATTATTAAGGCCACTACATGAAAAAATTATGTTTCTGAAATGTTTCTGAAATATGCATAGTGGATGAGCACTTTAATATTTTTTTTAAAGAAAACTTCAGTTTTGTCAACAGCAGTCACTTCACCTGGGTTTTTTTTGCTACCCATGATTGCTAACAACACTTGATGTCAATACAGATGGGCAATACTTTCATACCAGTGAATACTTTTTAAATATAAAGTTTTTAATGAACTGATTATTAATTATTATAACAAATTATACACTCAATATGTGAATGGATTAATGTGTCTCCTATTCACTACACTAGGGCACAAAAATGAAGCATACCTTTTGCAAATCAAACATAATAATTTTAGCAAAAGTTTAACAGGGTGGGGGTGAAAATCATAAAAATTAACTAATTTACCTTTGCTGATTTGGCATGTGTGAGGTCATGTGACACTCACCAAATGTTATTTAATCTTTCTCCATTTTTAACTTCATATCTACGAATCAAGTGGACCAATAGCAGTAAATTACATGTAAGGAATAAACAATAATGATTTAGTAAAATTAACAGGTTTTTTCGTGTATAAAGTTAATATGCATTTATAGTCCTTCCCATAGGAGACACATTTTTTCATACTATGGAATTTGCTACACATTATTTATTTCTGAGCCGATTATTTTCTAACTTGCACACATAAATAGTAATGTTTGTTATTTCTAAAACCTTTTAATTTTCTTCTCACGTCAAACCAACCTGAAATTATTTACAAAAATCAACTTTGTAGGAGGATGGGATGGACTATAGATACTTAATTGACTGAACTATATTTTTAATAAAAATGTTCCCAAACTTTGAAATGAAAAACCTCAAAAATTAATTGCTAACAGATGACAACAAATTGGATGTTGATTACATGAAGCATGCATGAGAAAAGAAATCAAATCGAACAGAATTTGAAGCCTAATGCATTTATGGATGTTAATGACAAATAATAATAATGACTCCAGGGATTTATTGAGAATTGTTTTACCATGGTCCTATATTTGATGGAACTGGGAAAATAAGCATAATTAATTCATAATTGTGACATATAGGCCACTGAATGATGATTTATTGGAGTAGACATAATTTAAAAATATTCTTATGTCAAATTGGGAATTTTCAGTGTCGCTTGCTTTTGGGAAGGGGCTTATGTCTGGTACCATAAAATATCTAGATAAATCCCTGGACCCAGGAGTATAAGTTAATAAAATAAAACAACATTAATTTTAATCTTCATCTTTGAACAATTTAACTTTCATTCGGGTAATTAGACTACCAACATTTCAATGGGGTTTATCATATTGGACTTTAAACCCCATCTTATCCTCCTACAAAAAAGTTTATTGTAAATAATTTCATTTGGGTTTGATGTAAAAAGAAAAGTAGAATATTTTTGTGTGCAATTTAAAAAACAATCGGCTTAGTAAAACTTGTAGTAAATTCCATAGTAGAAAAAAAAGGAATTTCCCTGTGGACTATGGTGTGTCCCCTCCCATACTCAACCCCCCCCCCCCCCACTATAAAATCCTGACTACGCCAGTGCCGAGCAGTGAACATCATCTTCATAATACATATTTATTTCTGACTGAAACTTTTTTTTATAACTGCACACAAAAAAGTGCTGTGGGTGGGAGTGTCATTTCAAAACTTTTTTTTTTAATGTCCGGTCAAACTGAAATCATGTACAAAGAGCATCGTTCATGGAGGCTGGGACAGACAATACTCACAATAGGTTTATCACGGCAATACGTACGACCACATTGGCCACATTGCATGTATGTCATTTAATGCACCAACGTAATATTATCTCAGCTTAAAGGCCTCAATTATATCTCCCTACGACATACAGGGGTGTTTTGAATATGAACCAAGTGGACCTTTTTCTATTTTGTTTTTGCACCACCAGAAACTCCATTATGTATAAACCTGTATGTTTTAGTTCTGAAAGCGGACCAGTTGCTTCAACTGTGTGTGTGTGTGTGTGTGTGTGTGTGTGTGTGTGTGTGTGTGTGTGTGTGTGTGTTTCGTCTGAACCCCCCCGAACCTACGCCTCTGACATAAAAAAGTAAACAAGGTACATAATTACGTGTTTGATCTTACCTGATTAGCGGCTCTGCTTGTTTCACCGAATCCAACATATCCGAGCACTGCTGACTTGGGGAAAGCCTTTCACATTAAAAAATTGTGACGTAAAAAAGGCTAAAAATAGCACGGTATAGCATCTGGTACGTTACAAAATGGCGAGTATTTTTGAACTGCGTAGTAAACATTTGACGATATGCGTTAATGGCGACAACTCATGAGTGAATTAGAAGTGCAGTTATGCTTGTTTTTAAACTTAGGACTTGATTTTATAAGATTGAAACCAGAGATGGCAACTTTAATTTAATGGTACTTTGTAAGAAACATGTTTGTTTATACTGGATTTCTTTTTCATTTTTCATTTTTTTTATTTGATTTGGTATGGGTTTAAAACTTAATGACATGTTTTTATATAAAGTTTTAGTTTAATCATCGATTTTCTTTTAACGCAAACGGTTATTATTCAACAAAAAACACTCTAGTTTTAATTTGAGCTATGCAGTTAAATTCCAATGTCATAATTGGAGGGCTAGTTGAATTTGAGAAGGGTCAGTAAGATTTTTCTTCAACTGGCCCTGCTGGCAACCTTGGTTTTCATGTTAATTTTCAACTCTGCTTGCGGTATGCATTAGCTATTGACCAATCAAAACGCATGAAATTTATCTAAAAGGTAATAAATGTAGATATGTTTGCCTGAATGCAATTGAATTTTACTTAATATAATTGTTTTTTTTCCATATTAAACCCAATATTAAACAAGAGGATCTGGAAATTGGGAGTCATCATGACTCACAGGGTTTTATTTTGGGAGTCATATGCATGCATTCAAAAATGGGAGTCATCAATGACATATTTCTTAAATCACATAATTAACTGTCTTGTTTATATTACATTCATATATTATATCCACTATTCTATCTGTATAACAATAATATTATAATATTATAATATATATATATATATATATATATATATATATGGCTCACACAACCAGGCAAAGTGAGCCCAAACTTTGCTCTGACTAGCGTGACTTCACTGTGCCAGTCACCATAAGGTGAAATCTGTCTCCTTTTAAAAAATATGGTAGGTATTACTTGCAATGTACACATCACGGATGAATGGTGAAGAACTTGAGGGGGACAAATGTGGGGAGTAATTAACTAGTTTTACATAGACTTTGTCATAATGAATAAATTCAACATAAAAAACAGATGCCGAAATTATAAAATAATACAGGCAAACCTGTCCTTGCACATTTTTAATGCATATACACTCATAATAAGTGTAGACCCTTCCTACACACCCAGCGGCCACTTAAACCGGATCCCCAAGTCACTAAGCACCCGTGTTAAGCAGCCACTGTAAATTCTATAAAAATATTTTTATTTTAAACAACATTGACAAGGTGCAGCATGCAAATAAGCAATTTTCACACCTTCATGGATACTAGTACCCATTCAGTCGGACAACTCCACAGTGTATCAATTAAAAAACTGTGACTGTGGAACACATTTAATTGCCTCTGGGTAATCTAAACTTGACCATGATAGATTAATCTACTAGGACAATACATGGTGTAGTAATTAAATGAAATGAGAAGACAAACTTGTGAGAGAACAGTTAAATTAGTGCTTTTCAATTACATTTCATTATTTTTAAAGAAGGCGACATGTAAAAACTAAAGAGCACATATCCATCAATTAGCAGTACAGACGATAAAACAAAATAATAATAATTTTAAAAATATTAAAATATAGATTGTAAACGTTACACCTGTATTAAGATAAAAAAAAATTGTGTATTTAATTTTTTGGAATAAAAATTCAATTCTCCCTGCTGTTAAAAACTTTGTCCTCTTTAAAGTTTGAGAGAGAAGTGACTTCGCTCTATGATTTTGACCGTGTGTGTGTGAGGCCTGTATATAGAGAATTCGTCACTAGTATTTTTTAATATGGGAAATATCAACTGAGGCTTCGTTAATCTGCATTTGTCGAGCCTTTGGCGAGACAAATACAGATTAACAGGCCGAGGTCGATATTTGCCATATTAAAAAATACTCGTGACGAATTCTATTTATCATATCACTGTCAATTTTGTTTATTTTTCACTTAAATAAACAAAACCCCAACGCTCGGACGTAACAATTTGTTATGACGTATGAATACATGTACATGTCAATCACTCAGCTGATATCGGTTTGTCAATATGTCACCTTGAAGGTTATCTATGCTTTCTGAAACTAGGTTAAAACCGGACAGAACAATTGTAGCTATTTAAACAATTTAATACTAATTTAACAGTTTTATATATAATCAATGAAATTATAATAAAATAATTGACAATAGCCAAATTTTTTAAAACAACTTTTCGCAGCATTTTTCCCGAGTACTACGTCATTATCAGACATAGGCGTATCTACGTCACTGACCTATTTAAGGGCTTCATCAAGTTCAGTCGGAGTCGGAATCACTGTCAAAAATGATTCTTCGTGGTTTTATGGGGACAACAGGACTTTTAGGCTGAGCCACATTTATTACGATGTTACCCCCACTGACATTGCCTCCAAACATGGTGTTCACACTGCCGGAAATACTGATGATGTGTGATTGTTTCGAATTTAAAAGTGTTGTCGGATTCCCTTCGAAGACGAACACGCAGGAACCAAACTCGAGGATTCACCAGATGTAGATGGCGCTGACAGAATGTGCGACAGATCTTTGTGTTGGTCGTGATTTATATGGCTGTATGCATTAACTGAATGAATATTTTTGTGTCCTGTTATCTGCATGATTTAATGAGCAGGTTTGTGATTGTCGTTCAGTTTTTGGACCAGATATTTGTGTGCGGAGTGGTTCGTCTGTCGTTTAGTGGTACAAATATTTCCACATTTCTGTATATAATTTGCATAATAATGTAATTTGCATACTTATGTTCTAAATATTTGCATACTTATATCTCAAAATATGTGATTTATGTAATGGGCATGCCCAATGCTATTCCTTAGTAGTGATATGATAAATGTATATACCTGTATGTGTATGTATATATGTATATATGTACATATGTATATATGTCTGATCACTATTATTGGGTTTTTTTTTATTGTTTGTAGAACGTATACCATTTAATACCATCCACAAATTAAAATAAATGTTTTTTTTTTTAAAATCTATAAATGAAGAAATAAAAAACGTATTAATATTTTAAGCTATATTAAAGGAAAATAAACCAAGGTTTATCGTGATAGACTACTTTAACTGGGTGTTTGCTTAATTAGTTACGTTATTTGTGGTTGTGTCTGCGACAGGGTGAGGATGACTGCCCATAGAATCAAGCTTGATATGACTGGCTGGCTGCCCGTCTGGAGTCGTAACCACTAAGAAAAGGAAAGAAAGTTTGCCACGGTACCATTGGTGGACTTTAACACCTATGTCAAAACGAGATATTGTCAAGCATTTCTTACAGGGGTGGGGAAAAGCCCTTTTCTCCCGGTCTGGGACTGATTCTCGATCTCTGAGACCGAAATTATTTTTTAAAAACGTGTGTTTGCCGGTCCCACTTTTGTCATTCTTGTCGGTCCGAAGCACCTGTCCATTTCTATTATTGGAACAAATTCTTATCCGTCAAGTGGACAGGCCTGCCCAGACATCGGTATCTCATGCATGATTTAAAATAATAAATAAATAGTGGTCAATATGGCTAGTGGCAAGACGTCTGTGATTTTAAAGTCTGCCTAAGTATATATCGTCAGTCACTGAAGTCGGACCTACAGTAGTGTCAATCCACAGCCACTAGGCTAGACATTAATTTTGTCAAAGTTGCTGAACCAATCAAGAGATTAAACAGACGTTAACAATAACACCATTCTTGGTGAGAGAGCCATCAAGGTATTACACTCCAATTAAAACAAAGGACCCAGAGTTTGCAACTGGTTACAATCAACACCTGTCAACACCTATGTACGGAGCTTTGTCGGGTCGAGTGTCCCAGTCCGAAGCAAGAGACTTTTGTGCAATACAAACTGCTTGAAATAGCATAAAATATACTGAAATAATCTATAAATGTATTTATTATGGACTGTTCAATGTAGTCTATCCAATAATTATAAAGGATTTTAAAATTAACAAAAGGTTTCCATTTTTTTGTTAACAAGTGGGAGTAAGCAGAACAGCTACATGTACTGGTTATCTCAAGAGCCAGTAGAGGTCAAATTTCGTCCAATCAGTGATGATGTTATTAATCTCTTTGTCTAAACATGTGCTAGCTAAGGTTGTCAAATGCTTCAACGGTGCGATCTTTCATTAATTTTCAGGACACAGTACTGAATATTCGTACTTTTTATACATATATGGGATTTAAATTCATAGCTTTTATTCCTTTTTTATATTATTTATTCCATTATGTAAAATATATAGAATTTGTGGGGTGGGTTTTTTTTCACTGATGTGATAAAAAAAAGAGTTTTTTTTTTATTCCTTTCTTTTTTTTTTCCCTCCCCCCTCCGTTAATGATGACATCAAGTGGGACCGATTGACAATTTTATTTTTCCCCACCCCTAATTTCTTAGTTGAATTCAGACCCATGATAACACTGTATATGCATTCAGAGGAACGCAAGTGTTTTATTATAAAAAAATCGTTAAAAGTGTATATTTGTCTCTACATGACAGGCTTGTTTCGTGAGAGAGTTGAATTGCTCTCACTCATCAGATGTAGATATCTGGCTCCCACACGGTTGAGCACTCTATAAAATAGCGTCTTTCAACTCGAAAACGACTACTATATATATATATATATATATATATATATATATATATATATACAGTCAAACCCGCTTATTTGCATACCCTCGGTCTGCTCGGTTTTGTGCAATTAACCGGGTTAGTCGATTAACCGATAGAGTACCGACTTTCACTTTGTAACAGCCATCCAACTACAAAGTGGCATGGGACTGGGAGACAGTCTAGCATAATGCGGTACTTCATACCGGAACTATTACAGTTAACACATGTCACATGCAGTTGGATATATATAAATGTAAAAAAATATATCTATCGATATATATATATATAATTAGCATGACGTTTTTGTTTTAATCTGCCAGACCAGAAATAATTTTTAAAAAACCCAACAACGTCCGTCACTGGGCGTCGTTTTCTAAAAACACAAACTTTGTGCATTAAAAAAAACAACACTGACCATCCACTAGTGTAAACAAAGTGTATTAGCCATGTAGTTAATGAGATAAACTTGAAACAACAGAACCATCAAAACGTTCACGTTTCATCGGTGCACATGTTTACAAAATGACGTCAGTTTCCGGAATTACCGATTGACCGAATAGAATTACGTGAACTTGTATGAATTTGCTGGTATGGTGTTCTTTCCATCCCAAAAGATATGGCAAGCTTTGGTATTATTTGTGATCCCCAAATAATGACTTTGCTATTGTTAAGCAATTAAAGTTAAGCTCGGCTAGTGAGTCGTTATCAGTTCCAGCAGTCTGCATTGCATGCATGACCGGTCTAACACAATTGACTGACCTTCATGGTGCGGTCCGACTGATTGGTGTCTAACAATATAGAAGAAACTTAGGGACGGTCCATAAATAACGGTCTTTGTTATGTTTGTTTTTTTGACGACCTCCCCCACCAGTCTTTTTTTTTCCGCTACATTTTCCGGGAAGCAAGTGATAAATCGTTTATTTTGCGTTTAACAAATATAGCGTACACTGCATCTAATGAATAAGTGAACAACAACCCTTTCTCGGTCACATTTATTAAAAACATAACCGCCTAGGACGATTGATCTGTAATCTTTTAATTATTAACAAGGCTTCTCAACATAACGTAATAATTGATACAGAACAATGATTGCCCTGAACACGTCAATCGAATAGGGCCTCAATAGTTGAGTGCGCATGCGTACAAGCGCACAGGTGGTACTTCTAAAAATAATAGTCGGAGAGTTACCTGTTATTGAGATGGCCTATGATTAACAGCAATATATTGCAAACAAAACATTAGGTCTTAGGTTTATTCAACTTAATTATGTCATTCTTAAATCTTGTAGTCGGGTATTGTGATTCACCAGTAGTAACGTGCACACCATCTCATTTGCATGTCACACGTCGACTCTGTAAACAGCGATTACAGTCGGCTTACCACACAGTGAGATCAAACAAAACAGATTAATCGGTGATTTATTTGAGTTTTTTGCCAAAGTTTGATAGACATTCTCAGTCATTTGTGACATTAATTTAGCACACCAAAAAAAAAAAAAATCGTTATTTATATGTGCAAATAACCGATATATAGCCTGTAGTCTGTGCAATTAACCGGATGTTTTGTAGTGTTATAAGGGCAAATGGTTCCGTGTTGGATGAAAATAGTCGATTAACCGAATTATGCTATAAACCGATGTGCAAATAAGTGGAGATGACTGTATATATATATATATATATATTCATTATTAATTTTTTTACAGCAATGAATTAGGACACAAAACTGGGGCATGGTGCAGCGCCCTTTTATATATTGCTAGCTAAAACACTGTATTCATTCAAGTGGTTTTATAGTAAACGTAAACACGATAGATATCATTATGTGAATGTGTGTCTTCATCCCCTGGGTAACATTCATTTGATAATCCAGACGTTATGATCCCCTGTTTCTCAAAGCAAATAATAGTTCTACTATGAGTAGTAGACAATGGGAGATCAGTTCTACTAACTAACTAGTACTGCTTCTAACTATAGGCACTGTTACTGGAGTTGATGCTAAACACATCTAAGTTTAGTAAATAATTATGAGTAATCATGAAAGTAATCACTGATTATGATTACATTAGCAATGTAATCGATTATGATTGCAATTACATGACATTCTCAAACAATGTAATTGATTACGATTGTGATTATATGAAAACATGTAATCGATTACAATTGATTACGATTAATGATAACGATTACCCCATTATGATTACAAGTAAATTGAAAGTAACAGATTATGATTGCGAATACATTGCCCAGCAATCATGATTACAATCATGATTACATTTCAACAAATATGCACAAAAAGTGAAATGATATTACCGACATGAAATGATTCACTTTATTTCACAACCATACTGATTTCATTCATTGAAAGACATAATGGATAATTTTGGATCATTTATTAACTTGATCAAAATATTTGTGAATGAATGTATACTGCAGAGAGGGAATCAGTTTCCAAAATCAGATTTATTATTCTTAAATTTGGATTATTGACGAAAAGGTACCAATAACCATAGGTACATGTATACATGTAACTATTGTATCAATACATAAAATATATGTTTTTATTATTGAACTAAGCTATAACTGTCTGATCACTGTTATTTTTCGTTTTGTATTGTTTGTAGAACATTTACCATGTAATATACCATCCACAAATTAAAATAAATGATTTTTTTTAAAAAATCATTCTATAAATAGTATGGGACATACCGCCATCCCAAGTTGTTCCTATGCGTGAGGTTTGATGGTCCTGTATGCATCTGTATGCAAGATATGGTCCGGACAAGGATTTACTGTTATGTGCAGCAGACCATGAAAAGTAGGTCACAGTTACTTAGTAATAGTACGCGACACACTGCCATCGCAAGTTGTTCCTACATATGAGATTTGATGGTCCTGTATGCATCTGTATGTAAGATATGGTCTGGACAAGAAAAAGTTAACGGATGGATGGACAACGCCATACCATAATACGACCCATTATAGACGTCTGTATATAAAAATAAATTGCAATGCAGGGCATAAAAAAATAATTATGTACAAGCTTTGTATTTTTAGGCAGAAGGAGTAGTTAATCCTGGGATGTTTTTGGTGCTACATTGTAAATCTTCATTATATTTCTCTATAAGCACTTAAACATATAGATATATACTCATCCCCAGGTCTTTGGGATTAATTAATTATAATTAGGTAATTTCTAAAAAAATTATGGATAAACAAATTAATTTTCATGAGCTCAAATTGTGTGTGGAACTAGGGTAGTCATAGATACTACCCATTATCTGTGAAATGAGCAGCTTCACCCCAAGTTTTTTTCAGATTCACTTTAAGGTTGAGGGTGGTAGTATTTATCTCTGTGGTGTTTATGTTGATTGATACACTGCAGGTAGGAGCTTTAGCCACATATGGGATTTGATTTGGTAATATACACCCTACAGGTAGTACTAAACCAAATAACTTCCGGCTGGGTCAAAGTTCGAGGTGCACAAAACTTTTGATAGAGAAGTGAACACCACAAGTCCTGTGATTGGTGATAAATGTGACTGTGTTGGTTGTAATAAAAAAGTGGGCAAAACATTTATGCAATTTTATTTAATCTAGTACCATTGTGTCAAGTAGCCTTGTGCTTGAAACACGTATGGGGTTATCCTGTAAAAAAACCACCTCAAATTTTGTGCGGAACTAGGGTAGTGAAAGACACTACCTGTTATTTCTGAAATGAGCAGCTTCACCCCCAATTTTTTCTGATTCACTTTAAGGGTGAGGGGTGGTAGTATTTATATCCATGGTGTTTATGTTGATTGATATGCTGCAGGTAGAAGTTTTAGCCACATATGTTACTATTGTCGTCTATGGGATTTGATTTGGTAGTATATATCCTGAAAGGGAAAAAAACACCTTCATTCTCACTATATACAGTCAAACTTCGTTATCTCGACCTCTGTAAACTCGAATACCCAACATATCTCAAGGTTCAGTGCTGGTCCTGGCAATTTTCCTATGCGTTATGAAATTAAACTCTGTTATCTCGAGCGATTACAAGGCTTATCTCGAGCACATTTTGGTGTCCGTAGGTGCACTTTCCTGTTTTTTTCTCAAAGTATATTAAAAAATACATGTAAAATGTCTCCTTTTTTACTTATGTTTCGAGTATTAATTTTATATGTCATTTCATTCTTCCTTCTTCCCTAAATTCCGCCACTTAATTATAAATGAATCAATACACATAACAGAAAATTAAACAGTAAAATATGCCAGAAGATGAACCACTTGTTGAAGTTCCCGGCCCTTCTGAGGGGACTGTTGAATCTAGCATTAAAAAGAAAGAAAAAAAAACAACATAATTTTTTGTTTCGGATAATTTTCATCAGGAAACTGTTATGTTTATCTCGACCTACTGATATCTCGAGCAAGTTGGTCCGGTCCCTTCAGCATTGAGATAACGATGTTTGACTGTAAGTGTATTAGTTATGCTATAGTCCATACTGAAGCTAATAGCCAAAATCAGTTTCAAAGAACCACTATATATATACTCTTCAAAAAAAGAAACGCAAAAGGGTACAAATGGGTTATAACTCCGATTTTATGTTTCCTACCGGTTCATGCTTTGTGAATATAAGGTCATTGCATGTCCCAAACACATTCCCACGGTTACATTCGATAAAAACGCAGCTACTGTACAATAAAGTTCCAAAATGTGAATATTCGCAAAAACGCAGCCACGTGCAAACCATGTCACCACTGCACGTGCGTTGTCTGCACGTGCAACATGAACACCGACAGTATAAAAGTGCAGGGTGTTCGCTTGCCTGGCCTCTGTATCTGGCCGACAGTTGACAATCCAGGACATGCCATGTCTCAGTGAACCGCAGAGAAACAATGCCATCAGCCAACTAGACACAGGCGAATCCAGAACGGCCGTTGCCAGGGCATTCCATGTGTCCCCAAGCACCATCTCCAGACTGTGGGACCGTTTCCAGCAACATGGATCAACACGTGACCTCCCTAGATCTGGTCGACCACGGGTCACTACCCCCGGGCAGGACCGCTACATCCGGGTATGCCACCTTCGGGAACGATTGACTACTGCCACCTCCACAGCCGTAGCAATACCAGGTTTGCGCAGGATATCCGACCAGACCGTACGGAACCGCCTACCTGAGGTAGGAATTCGTGCCAGACGTCCAGTTCGAGGTGTCATCTTAACACCACAACACCGTCGAATCCGACTGCAGTGGTGCCAGATTCATCGACAATGGCCTCAACTGCGATGGAGACAGGTGTGGTTCAGTGACGAGTCCCGATTTCTGCTCCAACGTCATGATGGAAGATGTCGCGTGTATAGGCGTCGTGGTGAACGTTATGCGGCAAACTGCGTGCAGGAAGTGGACAGATTCGGCGGGGGTAGTGTCATGGTGTGGGCAGCCATCTCACACACTGGCAGAACTGACCTGGTCCACGTGCAGGGCAACCTGAATGCACAGGGCTACATTGACCAGATCCTCCGGCCACACATCGTTCCAGTTATGGCCAACGCCAACGCAGTGTTCCAACATGACAACGCCAGGCCTCACACAGCACGTCTCACAACGACTTTCCTACAGAACAACACCATTAATGTCCTTCCTTGGCCATCGATATCACCGGATTTGAACCCAATTGAGCATCTATGGGACGAGTTGGACCGACGCCTCCGACAGCGACAACCACAGCCCCAGACCCTGCCCGAGCTGGCAGCAGCCTTGCAGGCCGAGTGGGCCACCATCCCCCGGGACGTCATCCGTACTCTGGTTGCTTCAATGGGCAGGCGGTGCCAGGCAGTTGTCAACACACGCGGAGGCCACACCCGGTATTGACTCCAGATGACCTTGACCTTGGTGGTGTGTCCTATCACTTACTCACAATGGACTAGAGTGAATTGTGAACAATCCTGCAACATTTGGTAATTATCGGACTCACCATTCAATAATTAAATCAATTCTCCAAATGTTGCGACAATGTGGTTTTGCGTTTCTTCTTTTGAAGAGTATATATATATATATATATATATATATATATAGTATATATATATATATATAGAATAGGTAGTCCAAGATTGAGGAACCCTGACTGCGTATATACTTTAGATATTATGTAGTGCCTTCCAAATTACCAGTACTAGCGAAATGATGCAAAAAGTAAATCTCATTTGTATCATTATTTAAAGATCAAGGATCAGTCGGGATCATTCAACTGTGGATGTATATGCTACTCTATGTTTACTGGACCCCTGTCATATCAGCATACACGTCAACTCCTACGGATCACCCGTAACACTTACAGATTTTTTAGCATCTGACAGTCTTACGGGCATAGGACAAATTCCTTACAGGTAACACGCATTTTCAGGTTTTATTTTTTTTTCATTATTATTATTTTTACATGACTCATTATCATCTAAGTAAGCCATCCTTCGTGATTTTCGTTGTCCTTTCGTGAATCGGGAAACGGCCATTTTGTCGTATTTATTTTGGACGAGAGGTGCCACCTAGCGGATATATGTGTGTACTAATCAAAGTCTCACGTGATCTTGTACTTGTTAATAGTCTCGATTTTCATTTTCATGTTGCCTTGAATTTAAAATCATCAGTTCCCCATCCTTTTGCAGCTCGCTTAGGCGTATCATAAAATATTGTTTGTTTCCGGTTACCCAACCGACCCCGATTTGAACCTGCCGACCCTAAAACTTTTTTTGTATATCCAAAAATGTTTTTTTTAATATAACAACGAGTTCCACGAAAACATTCCAAAACTACCACAAGCACTAATTTGGTGTCATTTAGGGGATAACCCTACTGTGTTTTCCGATTTGCGGACGTATATCTGTGGTTTTACTGTCGCAAATTTAGTTTTATTGGCGACCCGTTAGCCACGAAATGTTTTCTTCGAACAATTGATTGATGGAGTTACTTCCCTTCAAATTGAAGTTCGGTAACTTTCGTGAGATATCGGGCGAAGAGTCGGAAAATTGTTTTCACGAATATATGCGATCTTTTCCAATTTACTCTATATCTAGCGTAGTGAGGTGTTCCGATTAATAATAATAATAATAATAATAACTATATTTAATGATTTACTCCAGCGACAAACTGGCCTTGTAGAAATTTAGTGACCTTCTGATAAACTAGGGGAGGGAATGTTTACCGATACTGATGGAGTTTACTGCCAAATCAAATGATTAAATATGTCAGTAAGATCTCGATGCGTTTCGTTATTTTTTTTAAGTGGTCACTGGGAACTTTGCGGGTTTCCGCTAAAAACAGTGTCAGAATGACCATGTGTTTGACGTCCAATAGCCAATGATTTTAAAGATAAAAATCAATGTGCTCTAGTGGCGTCGTTAAATAAAACAAACTTTACTTTTCAACATTCGTTTGAGGATCCTGAGCATTTGTACTGCATTTCTATTCATTGGACCAATTGATTGCTTCAAACCAAGTGTGTACTTTAATACTGGATGCATACAGAATGAAACTAACATTGCAAATTATAAAATTGTTAAGTCTACAATTTCTTAGATACACTAGGAAAGATAATATTCATAACATTTTTTTTAAATGTTATTGTTGGACAGATAAATATAGAACCCTTCTTTTCAGTTTTCATTAAAATAAATTGTTATAACTTATTTACTGGTTTCTATCCAATTAAGGTTCAACCAAGTCTGTCCTGGACCGGTACAGAAGTTAAGTGTTAGTATGAGAGTAAACCTGCCTATTATTAAACAGCAAGGGGTCTTTTGTATGTACTCTCCCAAAGATAGGTCAGCACCATGTTGCCCTCAAAATCAAAATACCTTGCCTTTTATAAATTTATAAGTTGCCCATGTAAAAAGAAGCCTTTAAACACACCTATGTGGATAGTACTACATATTTCCTTTTTTTAATTAAGTTATGAAATAGATATAGAAAATAAAATGGCCATAAGGTATTTGTCCTTTTGAAAATTGTATAATGGAAAAAAAAGCCCTTATATTTAAAACTGCACATAAAATATGCCCCCAAAACGTCACTTTACCATGCCTTACTTCATTTCTAGGGAAAACACTGTGATGAATGGTATTGTTGGTTTGCATAATGCATTTCTATACATGCAGAGGTTATTTTGGATACCGGTAGTCAACACCTTTATTTAATATCCATAAATAAAATTATTTTCCAAAATAAAATGTTTTTCCTACCTACATGTACCTACCCTATATTTTTCCAGCATGTAATAGGAAACAAGTCTTACAGTCTTACAGGTGTTGATCAGTAAAAGTTGGCATCTATGCATATCAGTGGTTAAAATTATTTATTACGCAAGCAGGCACTAATAATGCGGAAAATTATGCAACTTTAAAATCACAAGGACCGCCAATCGGTTATGTGATGGTGAACAATTACATTCCAAAATAAAAGGACCACATATCAGTCATGAAAGTGAAAATCAGTTTGTTTTTAAATACAATGTAACACAGAACCATAGTTCAAGTGTTTTAGGATTAGGTAGGCCTAACTCATTGGTTATGAGAACTATATTCACGTAATTGAACAATCGGTTACCTAAGTATCATGAACTGACTTCCGGTTACCTAAGATTTTGATATACTGTCCCCTGCATTTTAATGCAATTCATTAAAGATTTTGTACCAGAATAAAGAGAACTTTTGTTTTTGAAAATTATTTATGAACAGGATTAAATAACAGTTACAGCAATACTCATAACAGTGCATACAGTGGTTTATATTGTTTCTATACATGTACGTGCATGTGTTTCGAAAATATTTAACATCAATACTAAAGGTTTGTTTATGCTTGATAGATGTGACAAGACTAGCAATTTATAACGGATTAATGGCCATAGCTTAGGGTTGTGCACTGGTCCAAGATGACACTCTCCATGCAAAGTATCAGCCAAAACCACATTTTGGTGAGACAATATGAAAATGTTTGAACAAACAGTGAACTCCCGAAAACACCTGTACAGACAATTAAAAATCTGGTATTCCAGATAAATCTGGAAAACGTTGATCTCTGTGTAAAAGTAGTGAATGGTGTCACTTTACATCTGAGGTAAATAACCTCTTTAATCAGTTGAATTTCTCAGTGAACAAACCTGAGTATAATATTTTATGTTTTAAAGTATATTTTAAAGTGCCTGAGATCTGCTGTCCTTTGGTACCTATATATCATGTTGACAATGTATATGAATCCTACGAAATTTTAAAAAGATTTTTTTTTTTATATATATTCGTAATAATCTATAGCATTTTTAGCCCTCTCTGGAAAAAACACTCGAGTTACGTAATGACGTGACATCACACCAGGACTTGGGCTAGCTGCAGTTAATCAAACAGAATGATACAGATGCTTTCGAGACATTTAGGCTTTATTGCGTTTGGCCCCAAGTCGACACATGGGACCAGAATAGGAAAAATCAGTGCACGAAACCGTTCAATTTCTTTTTTGTAATACTGATATGTAAATACTGTTCGACATATTCTACGATAATAAATAATTGTGTCATGTATGAATGCATAAAAATTGCTGTGAAAGGTATAGTTCATCCCATCATTCTATAAAACTGTTTTTTGTAAATAATTTCAGCTTGATTTGATGTAAGACAAGTAAAGGCATTTTAGAAATAATAAAAATACTTCTTTTTTTGTGCAACTTACAAATTAATCATTTTAGAAATAAATAATTTGAAGTAAATTCCATATCATGAAAAAAGGCATTTTCTGTAGAACATCCACGACTTACCACTTTGTTTACATGGCGAGGCTAGCTTGGAAAAATAATTTCGTTGCCCACAGGAAAAGACCATATAGAGTAGAATCTGCAGCGATCATCTTTTGACAAAAGACTACGATAATCACTATTGAAGTTATGGTTTTTAAAAAAGCAACTAAAAATGCTTGAAAATGTTTTCTGTTTGACATTATCGCATGGGGCCAGCACATGACGACCTGTACACACATGCAGTCTCGGACAAACATAAACAAGTCGGAGGGTGCCAGCTACATGTATGCGAGAGATTCTAAGAGTGAGTTCATATCGATAACACAGATAAGATGTTTCAATTTTAGTTCTGTACTTAATGATTGTACTTTTAAAAAATATAAATAATAATCAATAATGTAAATATATAAATATTAAATACACACACACTGGGATAGGTTTGATTTAGCCTTTATTCAAGAATACCAATATATAATAATTCTGTTTCACCAAAAAAATGGGGTTGGGGGTGGGTGGGCTGAAAATAAAAATTAGCTAGGGTCTGTATACATGGGCACTTTTCTTGATCCAGTAGAAGCAGTGATGGTTTATATATATACCTTCTTACGCCACTGTTATGTGTGTACTCAAATTGTTCTGTTAGGCATCTCAAATGGTTCGTTAAAGCCAGACTACATGTAGATCTAATCATACCTCCAAGAACAAGACTAAATTTAGAAAATACAGCTTGTTTTCTCATTGTGACATTTACAATCATACAAAATATTAACTGGTTATGCCCACTGTAAAAATATTTTAAGCAGCAGCATATCTATCATTTCTTCATAGTGGTCATATATGTACACTGTATCAAGTTATTAATACTTGAATTTTAAATAATAGCAAATTTATATATCAATCATTTGTCCTTAGATTTAATGTTTCCACAATTCAAGAACAATATTTGTTTCTTTTAGCTGTTCTAGTTGGACATACAGCTACTAGTGTTGCAGTTGTATGTACTTTTTGAAGACAGAATAAGAAACTTTCCACCCGGGTAGCAAGTGATGACAAATATTCTGATGAGGTGTTGAACATCAGCAACAGTGACATGTACCACTCATGTAAAAAAGAAATATATGCAGGGATGTGTTGCCATATCTAAAGCTTAAAAATTGCCCCACCTTCTTCATATTATTTTTTCTTGGTAGTATTGGGTTCTAGGAAGCACACAATTTAGTTTTGCCTAATTGAACCATGTACTAGTTGTAGTGGGAAAAGATTACGGGTAACATAATTACATGGCTACATAACTAAAATATGATGTCATGTGTATATGTGGTACAGTAATAAATTTCTACCTTTTCATATGTGCCTTTTGTGATCCATTTGCTTATGTGTTGCCCTCAAATTTTATTTTATACCGATTATAAGAAGAGAAGACTTTGAACTAAACATTATAAGACTTATTTTATTAATGGGAAAATGACATTTCAGGGTATATTGGCAAACAAATGACGATGCTGTGCAACATAGCAGTGCCAAATCAAGCAGAATTGTCTTCGGTACTGGATGGAATAAATATTCCCAGGTTTTTAATCTTCAGTTTATGAATGACCAGATATCCAGGAAGCTAGTGCTTCACACTTTTGTAGAGTCAACCAACGTGGGCAAGAACTGAAAACCTCTCTACATTTCTGACTGGAATGTGTCACAAATAGCAGTCACAACACAGGATGGCCGGAAACATTCTTTGTTGTATTTTCCCAGATAACCCCAACACCATCACACAGCCTATAGGCAATGTATCTTTATTTTCTGAAAAGTACAAAAGAAGTTGTGGTTTTTAAAAATTATATTGTGTACTGTTATTGTAACATGTGAAGATATACATTCCATCATTTAGTCACATTCTAAAATAAAGTTGAATTACTAATCCAAAAACTACAAAAATATATACAGAAATAATATATATATATATAAGGATTGTCTGCTATTTCTTTTATGTTCATCAGGGTATGAACCAAAAAAAATCATCTGCAAACTGTATGAATCGGCGAAGTCGTTTTCACAAAAGTTTGCGGACTTTATTTTTTTGTTCATACCCAGATGAACGTAAAAGAAATAACAGACAATACTTATGATTAAATTTGAATCATACAGGCTAATAATAACACTAAAATGTCATACTTCATTTTTGAATAATTTTTTATCCATAAACAATAAGACAACTTGCCGATATAAAATAAAGTCATCAGATATGACATTTCCTCGAAAAATTTACAAACTCCCATTGCTACGTCTGGACCAATGGGATGATGTTACAATGTAATGAATGTAACAGAAATTTAATTTTATATATATATATATATATATATATATATATATATATATAGGCTATACATGTATATTATTTTTAACAATGTTATGTTTATTATATTTGAAGTGATTCTTTAATAAATTTAATATTAGTCTAGAAAATTTACAGAATTATGAAATCAAGAGGCAACAGTTTCAGTCGGTGACAGTTCCTAACAATCAATAAAAAAAGTTGCACAACTTGAACAATGTCATGATTGTATTTTGTCTACTGTCAGTTCCTGAAGCGTGAAATATTTATATACATGTATATATAATGAATAATGATTTTAAAAAGTTAAAATTAACGTACTAATTTCTTGGTTCATCCAGATTGATGTCATAATCTACTCGATAAGCCAGTCAATTTAGCACAATACTTTATAGCATCCATCATATGTTCTGGCAACATACATATACATTCACAGGCTGTATATCCACATTTATTCCTGGAAATTTAAATAGAAATTATAATTAAGTGTTAAATAACTGAGAGAAGAAATACAATTATATATAATTCAAGTTAATATATGACCCTTGTACACAAACTTTCCCTTACGGAAATAACCTATACAAACTTATAAGTGGAATATACTTTACTTATACGCCACTTATAAGTTACCTATATATTGGTATAAGTGAAGTATCAGTGTGTATAAGTATAAGTGAAAAAAATGGTTAATTGATACTTCACTGATTGATTGATTGAATGTTTGTTTAACGACACCCCAGCACAAAAATACACTTCACTGATACTCCACATATATTTCACCTATATCAGTGGTATAAGTGAACTGGAATTAGATATTTTTGTTGTTGTTTCTACAAGTGAAATATTAGTTTGGAGATGGTCCTTTTGCAAAGGAAATGATGTGTTCCAAATGAACGGGGAAAAAACTAAGTCCAAAACATTTTCATGGTTATTTTTTTTAAATTCATAACTTCTCACAGGATTTATCGAATTCATTGGGAACAGTGGCTAAACAACCAAACATACATGTAGCAGATTTAGATAGTATTTACGATAATTTTTTATATATATATATATATTGATACATATGGTTATATATGATTAAAACAGGATCATCTTGTAATTATCCCATACTACCTCCTCACTTTCAATAGACTCCCCCACCCCGACACACCTGTCATAATAAAGATCTGTAAAAAGTAGCTGATTGGGGGGGGGGGAGGGGGGAGGGGGGAAGGGGAGGTGATCCCCATCACAATGTTTATCAATCACAGTATGGATTTATTTTACGGGGTGGGGGGCTAAAAACGAAATATTACAGGGTAGGCTACCACTCACATCTCATACATATATATATATATATGTACATATACATATATTGCTGCTAAATAATAATATAATTATAATTTCAATTAAATAATAAAATAAATAATTTTAAAAAATAAAGTCAATAAAAATTGTTTTAAAACAATCATAATTATTGTTAATTTGTTATTATAATAATACAGACACACACATACATATGGCAGTTGCTGTCGGTGCTGTTCCAGCTAGCCATGCTGTATTCATGCTGTACGTCTCACACCCACCCACCACCACCTTCTTTTTTTTTACCAGATTGTGTGAAAATAGGCACAAAAACCAAATTAAAATGAATTGATATTACTATAACAGATTGTGCCCCCCCCCTTCCCACTCAGGTATCATTACTTTTGGTCTACTATTATTTATTAAGATTGATTTTGTTTAGTTTTTTTTAATCTGAATTTTCACACACAAAATAATAAAAATGTTAGTTTTTTTTGTTAAATCACAAGGAAGAAAAATAAAGTAAGCTGGTGTATCACTCCCATCCCTGGTCCTCACAAATCCATTTATAGAAACTACAATCCATAGGCAAGAATTTTTTTGATTTTTTTTGGGGGGGGGGGGGGGGGGGGGGGGGCGAATTCTTCGTGATGGGATCATCACAAAAAAAAAAACCCCAAAAACCCCACACCTTTAGGTAACGTTATCTATATTCGCTAGAAAAATATAACCTTTGGTATTCAATTTTTTTTTTTTTTAAATGGTGATGCCATACACACTCATCGCACCCCCCCCCTCCCACCACCACACCACCCTGCGTACGGACCTGTGTTATGTCATATACATAATCCGACTAGATCGGTCAGCGTAAGTCTGTTTTAAAATGTATTTGCAAACATAATTACTTTCATTTATAATATAATAAAGACAGTATAAAATTATGCATAACACTGGCTCTTGAATATGTTTAGTAAAATATTTACTCAGGAATCTGTACGTTTAAATTTTATTTATTTATAATTCAATTAATTGGAATCTGGATAATTACGTTGTGTTTTGTTATTACATTGTTTATTTCATTATATGCAGAGTAATCATTTATAATGCTTACTTAATAGACAGAAGGCCACAAAGGCGCTAGATTAGTACATAATTATGATAATAATAATAATAATTATTATTATTATTATTATAAGTCTGTGTCGTCTTAAAAGACGAATGAAGGTTAAAAGCGATAATATGATTGGTCGGTTCCTGAACAGTCATACCTTGGATTTGATTGGCTTAGAGATAACAACAGGAAAAAACGCACCATTTGCAGTTTGCCAAAATAAATTTAATAATAAATAATGACAAAACATTGTGTATTTTGCACTATGAATTGGATTTGAGATCATTTTGATTGAGCAGGAACAATCACAGTTTATTACCGAATACTTGGCTATGGCGGAAAATGAAGAACTTCGGTCAAGTTTCGGATGTCCTACTATTTTCGTCACGTTTGGAAGGGAAAAAAGGTAAACATGATTTTACTATTTTCTTACTTATTCTAGACACCTTTAATATGTAAGTTGACATCTTTAAATGTATTTGTTCTAATATTGTGTGATGTTTGATGACAATCGAACGAATGTAACGTGTTCTACATGATGCAACATTGGGTCATGACACAGAAAATTTCCAAAATGGCCGATCAAGACATATCTTTCGGGGGCAATTTAAATACACATAGATCACGTTGACATCATAAATAATACATTTAAATGCAAAATAAATATTTTAAGATGCCAAATTGATGCATTTGTTACAGAAAAAATGTTGTTATTTCACCAATGGGTACAGATTTTTACAACGATAGTAATGCTTTTTTGGGGCGATTTAGGTCACATGACCAGTTTCAAGTACTCTGATAGGGCAGCAGTCTTTGTTTACAAATTAATTTAGTTTTAAATTGATAATTAATTCTGACCCATAGTCTTCAGAGGAAGCTCTCTACATGTTTCAAAAGCAGCAAGTCATCTTTCATATGATCTTTCCTTGGACAGGACAGAACATACCACTGCCTTTGATAGATATTCACGTATACAGCAGTATCTCTCAAATATCAGTGAATCACTTGTATTTCACTAATTATACTTCACTTATACAGTGTTTTTTGTAAAATATCGGTGAATCACTTATATTTCACTTATACAGTAATGTTATGTAAATATCGGTGAATCACTTATACTTCACTTATATTTCACCTATACTTCACTTATACAGCAGTTTCTGTTAAATATTAGTGAATCGCTTATACTTCACTTATATTTCACCTATACTTCACTTATACAGCAGTTTCTGTTAAGTATTAGTGAATCGCTTATACTTCACTTATATTTCACCTATATTTCACTTACACAAGTTTCTGTTAAGTATTAGTGAATCGCTTATACTTCACTTATATTTCACCTATACTTCACTTATACAGCAGTTTCTGTTAAGTATTAGTGAATCGCTTATACTTCACTTATATTTCACCTATACTTCACTTACACAACAGTTTCTGTTAAATATTGGTGAATCACTTATACCTCACTTATATTTCACTTATACAGCAGTTTCTGTTACACTTATACTTCACTTATAAGTCACTTATATTTCACTTATAAGTCACTTATATATATCTAACACTTCTGTTAAATATAAGGGAATGACTTACACTTCACTTATATATATATATATAGTTAACACTTCACCTATATGTCACATATACTTTGTATAAGTGATACCTCATTTGCATACAAAATCCTAATCATTTACTTATAAGTCACTTATACTAGAAAAGTATTAACAACTTATACTTCACTTATAAGTGAAAAATATAAGTCATTTCGGTAAGGGTTAAGTTCCATTCTTACAACATCATTTACTAAAATAAAATGCCCATATACATGTATCAGGTTTAATAAACTTGGGCCCCAACTGTCAGCAGCACTGAAGCAACTGGAATTTTTTTTATGTTTTCAGCCGAAATATTAAGCTATTCATGTATAAAAATTGATTTTTAAAAATAAAATGTGTGTGTGTGTGGACAGTTAATGGGTTATTATGATACTAATAGATGGATGTTTAAAAACTAAAATACTAGTATATCGAAAAAGCCTGTAATAAATAGTGTTTCCACCCTTTCCCTTTTTTCATCATTAGTCCTTTTATATGTTTCCAAGATAAAACAAAACAATACAAAACCAAGTAGTGAATTCCATTACGACACCAGTAATTATTCCAAATTTACGACTGTATGAAATCTGATGTGAATACAGTAACTTTTGACGTTTGGGAATATTTAGACTTTTAAAAAGGTACTATAAAACACTAGCGATGGTAAAAACATATATAGTTTGTAAAACAAAACAAAGTGAAATTTTGTCTTACCAACTACTCAAGTCTTGAAGACGTTCGTTCTTGGCTTTTTCCAACTCATCAGATATGATCTTTACAGTCATAATCTCATATCTATCTCCGGATCATCACCATCATATTCAGGCTTGAACTGATACGGCAAGACGCCTTTGCTTTCTTCATCATTACTATAATTATTTACGTGAAGGAAAGTCCAAGAAACTGTCATAAAAGGAGCCATCTTCACTAACATCACTTCATTCCCCCTTTTTGTAAAAATCTCGAGTGGTTTAGAGTTCGCTGGAAATCTCTGAGATAACCCCTTTATGAGTGTCATAGGCTAAAAATACAGAGATATGAGAGGGGCGGGAACTAAAAAGCTTACTGTGGCCGGGATCCAGGGGCCGCTGAAGGGTCTTGAAAGAAAATTGTTGTTGGCAACCCCTGGAACTGCCAAAAATTGCATTCAATGCTAACGAATCTAAACTGGTTATAACTTATATACAAGGCACACATCATAAACTTGAAACCGTGAAAACATGGAAATGAACCTTGTGTGGTCAACAGTATTGAACATCATGTATTGGGTTTTTTTAGACAAAATTGAAAAGCACGTTGCCGCGTAGCTCTCACATCCCTAAAAATAACTCTGCTGGTATCGGACAAGTGTTTTTCATCCAGGCATTTCAGAAAAACTTTTTCTATTAAAAAACTGGTCATGTTTTTAAAAATTGACTATCGGATATATTAATGTAAACACTATTTCCTTTCATACATCTAATAGAAATGTGTCTTTACAGAGGCACTTTTAATTTTAACGACAAACAAACAATTTAAATTCGACAAAAAATAACCATACCATGTATCTTGAAATTCTGAAGATGTTCCAATAGTAGTGAGAGCAGTATTCTTTCCATCAGAGCTGACTGATAATCTTCTAATTAGATGTGGACCAAAGCTTTCTGGCAAGTCATTGCTATCAAACCAACTTTTAAAGCACAGGTTTTGCATCAACAGTTTCAATGGAATGTAATTAAGGAACTTATATGCTTCTTCTTTCAAATCAGTAACCAGTTTGTCTCTCTTTAAAACTGATGGTTTACTGAGCAGAAGATTCAGGTGTTTGTAAACATGTGGAAGGTCATCACATTTATCGTTGTGCCGGTTCTCATAGCAATGATGGTTGATTGCCGTTTCAAACCATTTCATCACCCACTTATACATCTTTTGATCAACTGCACTCCTCATTTGTTCAGAATCAAGTAATTTCAAATATAAAGTGTGTATATATTTATTTTCTGAGGCAACCATTACCCCATATATTTCTTCGCAAGATTCTTGTGATGTGAAAAGTATTTGAGAATCCATTAGCTTCAAGACTTGAGGGAAATCAGCAGAGTCAGATTTACGCAATCCTTTTACCATACTTATGACAGTTTTTGTAAGGATTTCTGACACTACAGACACAATGTCTTCATGACTTGAAGTTAGATCATTTACCAGTTTAAGCAATGCATCAAAATTCTTTTCCTTTGCTGACTTTTTACTTTGAGCTACAATTCGTGATCGGAGAAGATCCAGCAGTACCTGCTGGTTTGTGGGTGTATGCAAAACCATAGATTGGACTATGTCGATAGTGCTAGAAATTGGAGCATGTTGCAGAAATTTCTGAAGAAGAATTGAAGCATCTTTATCTCCAGCTTTTTCCTGTTCAAGAATCTTGTTACAAATCCATTCACACATTTTTAAATCACAAGAAAACTCCAACTGTCCTAAATTATCAAAATTACTCATTACAAAGGTAGATGATAACACAGGATAACAAAATTCTAACAAATGCACAATGAGGCTTGATTTGTTTGGAAATACAATTAAGCACAAATCTGAAACAATGTTTTCAAAACATTTTAGAGATCCTACAGGAAGTGCATTTTGTGGAAGTGTCTGCAAACCTTTAAGTATTGCTGTTGATGTTTGCTTTGAGATAGTTTTCACGTCATCCATTTTCTTTCTTCTAGAACCACTACACAACTGAGCACAAATATACCCAAAGAGAATGAATGTCTCCCTGTTGATATGTGACTGTTTTTCTGTTATGTATTGTTCCAAAGTACACAACAGTCTTCTGTTGTCCAACATCCTGGCATGTTCCATGTAATGTTTTGACAGTGAAATAAGATCATCTATTTCCATTATAATAATTTTTAAATTGTCTGCATTAACTACTGCAAGTTGATGCCTAAAATGTTGTACAAGACCCTTTTCAAAACTATCAATTCCTTTAATAATAAAAAAGTCACGAATCACTGGGGTAATCTTAACCTCTTTCCAGGAGTAATCTTGTAATATTTCGGTACTTGTTCTCCAGAAACCCAGTTTCAAAACCTTAAATTTACAACGGTATTCTAGGCAAGGAGTATCAGCAGGCACCAACACAAAACCACTGCGCCAGATTTCTTCAAAAAGATGACACAAAGTGGTGTTAGCAGAATATCCATTTGGAGATTTAAATTCAACACAAACATCTGAACAGATCATCTCTTTCAGCACAGGAATGTGCAGAATAATAGAACATGACAAAAGCTGAAATGAAACAAAGAAACATTATTATTAATACATGCAAAACATTAAAAAGAAAAAAAGAAGTATTTATTCACAGACCTTTTAGTCTAAATCCTAGATCATATTACATGATGTGACTAGAACCAACTGGGGTAGGTCATACATGTGGCTCGGTGGTACAAAAACAGAAAGAAAAGTGCTTGCCATATGCACAATCGGTCTTGAATCAATTCCCATTGGTGGACCCACTGGGATATTTCTTATTCCAGCTTGCACACCATAATTGGTGTAAAAAAGATCATGGTATGAATTATCCTGTCTGTGGGATGGTGTATATAAAAAATCCCCTGCTGCTTAATAGCTTCGGGTCAGCAAATTTCCTCTTTCATTATATGTGTGGTCCTTTTTTAAACATATGTCCGACACCATATAACTATAATTTTAAATGTGGTAAATGTGTCGTTAAATAAAACATTTCTTCGTTCTGTCAAGTTGAGATGTATATCACTGTGTTAACAAATCAATGTATTTGAATTACCTAATTGTAGCAGGCTAATACAATGCACAAACTCCAAATTCAACCATTTGTTTCTTCTTGTGCCAAGGCAGCTTTTGGTCAAGCAGTTTGAAATTTGTTTTTAAATTTGCTTCATTTTCCTATTTTGGGGGCCACCCTTGGGTCTCTGAGGGTCAGAATGACTGAATTCCTTGATTTGTTTCTCCATATGCCAAGGAAGCTTCTCACAAAATTTGGTTAGATTTGACTAAGTGATTTTGGAGAAGAAGTCACAGAAATAACAGTTTTGATGCATTTCTCCATACAACTATAGTAAACATCATCCCCACCCCAGTACAAATGGGAGACCCAACATTAATAATATTCTCAAATAAGATAAACCATCTGTAGACTTTTACATCTATAAAGAATATTTGGTTGTAGCATTTCCTGAAGCAGAGATGATTTTTTTTAATTGGCTTAATTTCCTCCTTTTAGCCCCACCCCTCAGGCCCCTAGGTGGGGGTAGTGATGTGCGGTTTTGAAATTTGGCTTCGGTTTCAATTTCGGTTTTCAGTTTTGGCAAAATGTAGAGTTTCAGTTTCGATTTTCAGTTTTTATTTACATTTTATTGAAATTTGGTTTGGCAATAAGAAAACTTTGCAAAGTTCAAAAAGAATAGTTTGTAGAACAATCAGGTTCCAGTCTTGTGGGTCTATTAAAAACATTTTTAAATACTAGTCAGCCTAGTTAGTAAATGTAACAAGAGTACTGGTGAGGTACATAATACATGATAGGAATTTGATGGAAAATCATAAATATTAATGAATATGTTACAGATATGATTCAATTTTAATTCTGTGAAATGTTTGCAATGGGATGGATAAATATTTTGTTTTGGACCAACTACTGATGATTGGAGAAGGTGTCATCTGATTAATGAAGTTATTGTTCTTTATTAGAATGGTCCTGCATGCATCTGTATGCAAGATCTGATCCAGACAAGGATTTAGGCCTACTGTTATGTGCAGTACGTAGACCGTGACCTAGTAATAGTATTCGACACATCCCAAGTTATTCCTACATGTGAGGTTTGATGGTCTTGTACGCATCTGTATGCAAGATATGGTCCAGATAAGGATTTACTGTTAAGTGCAGTACACTGTGAAAAGTAGGTCACAGTGACCTAGTAATAGTATGCAACACACCACCATCCCAAGTTCTTCCTACATGTGAGGTTTGATGGTCCTGTACATGCATCTATATGCAAGATATGGTCTGGAAATGGATTTAGTGTTATATGTGCAGTAGACCATGAAAAGTAGGTCACAGTGACCAAGTAATAGTACGCGACACACATGTGTTCGTTACATTTATTAAATTATAAAGTGTTTTTATTTTTCTTCTTATGTTCTCATTCCATTTACTACTTCATATGAGGTCACTTTAGGGGTTGTTGTCCTTGGGTTTTAGGATGTCGAATATATGGCTTCCTCCAGCTCTAACTGGCTGATCGGGTGTGCCGAGGGTGGATGTCTTAAAAAGTTGCTGTAGTTCGATACACATTTGCTGTGTCATGCCTGCTGCTCATGTTCATTTCAGAGGCAGTGTGATGTCTGTGTTGCTTGGTCTCCTGCCACGTGGGGAAATTTTATGGTGAGAAGGGTCCTTCTCAAGTACGATTTGCTGGTGGTCTACAAGTCAGTGCCAGTGTCCAAGAGCGTGCAGACGAGTGGTAGGCACAAGGGCACCTCCTCATCTGTCGGCCAAGGTCATGGCAATCCCGTTAAACTGAAGGTGTCTACCAGGTTGGAGTCAGCTCCGGCAGTGAATGTGGTTTCGTCTCCGTCAGTGCAGCTGCAACAGTGGTGCCCATCGAGGGGTGGGGTGGGGGGGGGGGGGTGGGGCGCTGTCATGTCGGTCATGGCTGTACCTCTCAGTTCCGATTCCCATCGTAGCGAAGAAAGCTGGGTTGCCGATCCCTCGGTGGAGAATACTGGCAGCTCGAGGGCACCATCGGTTTCACGACGCCATTCTGCCTACCAGGCTTCTGGTGGAGGATTGGTTGCAGTGCCATTAGATTTGGGACTGCTTTGGTCAGGGTGCCAATTGGCACTGTTTCGGTCAAGAAGCCGTTTGGCACTGTTTCAGATATGGTGCCTGTTAGTACCAGCAACTTTTTCTCTCCAGTGAGGGTGAAGTCATTGGGGTTTGTCAAAGGTGTTGAAAGAGGTTCGTATGTGTATGCAGGGCTCAAAACCCGTCAAAAAATATGGTGGCCCCAAAAAAATGTCTGAGCCACTAAAATTTCATTTCCAGTGAGCCGAAATTTGCTTTATGTAGCCCAAACATGATAGCAGTAATACCAACATACATGATACTGAAATGAAAAATTAACCTGTTTCCTGTCATTCACGTGTATAATCGTCCTGCACTTAACATTGTTTTCATTTTAACAAAATTTCTACAAGAACTGACATTTTTGTCAAAAACAATGAAGAATCTTAAAATGACATATCCAAATGTTTGCTAAATTGTTGTTGTACATCTTATGTTTTTTAGAAAATAGAAATGACCCGCCCAAAGGCGCATGCTATTGTTTGTTATTGTTTCTTGTTAACGGTTTCTTTTATTTGTATAAATTTGTCATAATATGTTATAATATATGAACTATATTATGACAATTGCATTAAAATAAAATAAGTATCACTTTTTATGTCTAAAAAAGGTACAAACACAATCAAATAGTTGTAAGTTCAGTTATCAAAAAGCGCCATTTCCCTATTTCTATTTATAAAAAAACAGGTCATGTGAAAGCACATTTCCCACCAGTACAATTTGATAGTAGTCATACACACAGTGGCATAGCCAGTGGGGTGGGGCAGGGGGTCATGCTCCCCCTCCCATCCCGGGAAATTTTTACCTTTTCGCTTATTAATAACATTAAAAAAGGTTCCTGTGTCATATCCCACCACTCAATATCAGTTTGCTCCCCCCCCCCCCCCCCCCTCCAAATACAAAATCCTGCCTACGTCACTGCATACACATTGCTCGCATGTGCTGCTAACCATTTGCATTAAAAATTACAATGGGATTTCTTATAATATAGCAGACGATATTCTAGCTATGTTTGCTTGGTCAGTTATGTCGACTATGCATGTGATCGAATACGTACATTCGTCATTGTTTTGTTGTGTTGTGTTGTTTGTTTTCTTTTGTGACTTTTTCTCCCAGTTTTTCCATTTTGTTTTTCAATATTACATTCACTCTGGTATTAATCACACTGAGTGAACGTATACATTTTCTTCCTCTTTTTTTTTTTAATGAACTTGGGATGGGCAATGTTAAGGACAATATAATTGTGTGGTTATGGTATAAATAGAAAGAATTATTGTATATTTGGGAGAGCTATTATTTTTCATCAAGGTGCTCTCGTATTTCTCATGGTGTTAAGACCGGGGTTTTCCAGGTAGATTCCTGAGGTTGGGAATGAATGAATGTTTAACGATACCCCAGCACGAAAAATACATCGGCTATTGGGTGTCAAACTATGGTAATGGCAATAACAATGTGATGATAAACATCAATATAAAAATTCAACAGTTAAATAAAACACAGTGTAAAGAACTGTGAAAAAATACAACTATCACAGATAGATTAAATAAAAATTTAGAGTAAAAGTCAGTATCTCGTAAAAATTGCAATAAAAGTTCTGGACGGAATCGAGATGATTCCATCACATTTCTTTGTCCAAATATATCTTTTCGAGTTTTTGACAAATGCTTACACTCTACCAAAATGTGGCACACTGTCAGCGTACACTGACACTAGTGCACACACTGAGGTGGAGGATCTTTCTTCAAGATAAATTCCCTCCTGCACTGTCTATAGGAGGATTGCCACTCTCGCAAGACTGGCTTGATAGCATGAAGCTTGTTCGCAGCCGCACCGCCCCAATCATGTTGCCAAGTAAAAAAAATATATTGGTTGATACTATGTTTAAAATCAGTATACGGTACACAAATCCTGGCATGAGGCAAATCTAAAGCAGACTTGGCAGCTGAATCTGCCTTTTCATTACCCCTGATGCCAACATGGCTGGGGACCCAACAAAATACAACATCTTTATTGACAATAGATAAAAAGACGCACTTTCGTATCACCATCCCATGTTTCGTAAAGCTTGAAGACACAAAAGTCAATCTGTAAAAATAATAAATTTGGATACACTAGAATCCTTTATTTCTTCCAAGGCTTTAATGACTGCCCATCAGCACTAAAAATTGATGCCGTGTTAGGCAGTCTCATGGAAAGTAGTGTATCTGATGGAAAAACTGTAGCACAAGCCACAGCATTCCCATCCTGTGATCCATCTGTATAAACAGGAATGCAATCACGGTATCTGTCTTGAATTTCCATGAAAAACTGTTTATACACAACAGCATCTGTACGATTTTTCTTCAGATACACAAGATCAAACACAATTTTAGGTGGTGTAATACACCAAGGTGGTAAAACAAAATATGAAGGAGTTTCCAAAGTGTCAGTTAAATCAATGTTGGAAAGCAACAAAAAACGCTGAATGCGAAGACTAAATGTATGAATAGCATTTGACCTTGCATCAAACTTCATATATTTGTTATCAAATACTGCATCATATGTAGGATGTATAGGTAATGATTTAATCTTGGTAGCATACTGCAGAGAAAGCTTTGCATGTCTAGCACAAGGTGGACTCCTGAAATTGGACTCCTGTGGTTGGACTCCTGTGGGTGGTTGGACTCCTGAGATTGGAATCGGGAGGTGTGAAACAGATTGGTGTGGTGTGAATCCGAGATGGTGTGGATTCCGTGATAAAGAACTGTTGATTTAAACTCCCGTTGTAAATCCATTGATGGATGAGTGGGGTGAATGGCATGAATGATGAATGACTATGGTTTTCATGTAAATTTATTGTATTAAATATATAATTTTTTCATTTTTGTTGAGTTATCTTTTCCATTTAGTATGTGACACGTATATAAGCAGTGAATGTTTTGGAATTATTTTTGTATGATAGATGACCATTTTAGACAAAGAGTAACGGTGAGGTACATGATACACCCATCAGGAGTTTGATTGAAAACCATTGATATTAATGAATATGTTATGGGTATGATTCAATTCTAATTATGTAAAATGTTTGCAATGGGATGGATGAACAGTTTGTTTTGGACCAACTACTGATGATACTGTGCATTTAAACTGTAATGTTTTCAGAACTACCAGACCATTTCCAACCAAATGTATTTGGCAGTTTCTCCTACCCATGGAAAAACAAAATCATGAATTTTGTCATTTTAATCCTCCTAGAAATATGGGTTCCCCGCACTCCATGTTTTTGGAAGTGCATGTTGGTCACAAATTTACTCAGGTGACCGTTGGATCCATTTTGTATGATGTATAAGTGTTCAACACTGGATGCATTCTATGTATACATATTCTTGTTGTTGTTCTTCTTTGTTTCTTTGGGTTTAAAACAAATAATAAGTGAATGGACATTTTAAATAAATATTTTTTCTTTACAATTGTGACCATGTAAAGTAATTTTCACCTTGAGAAATGAAGCACTATTGCAAGTATCTTGTGTTGCAATAAATTATTGAAATGCATAAAATCCATTTTACTATTTCTAGTATTCTAATATCAGTGTCCAGATTTTCTGCCACAGGGTATGAAGGGTAAAATTATGTAAACTAAAATCTTGGGAATTAATGGATACATTTTAATAATTTTTAGAACGATTATAGCAAGAGAGCTGGACCCATATTCACAAAATATCGTAAGCCTAGTTTTACACGTAAACGTAAATCTACGACTGAAGAGCTATTCACGAAACAACGAAAACGTAAGTTACGTGTAAAGTTGGACGTAAATATAAGAGTGCCTCAGGTTGCAACTAACGCTGCACGTAAGTTGTGTACATATAATAAATCAAGCACGATCGCCGTTATTTACTATTATTTACGGAAACTAGCAGTATTTCCAATAAATGAAGCAGTTTGCGATGGCGAACGCCCACGGATTGAACATATTTTTGTTCGTGATCAAACGGATGTTTTCGACTCGGCCAATTTCTCCTGAGTTATCTTTTCCTTTTTAAGAAATGTCCTCAAGTTCGTACCAAAACGCGGATCCCCACCAATACCAAAATGCCATGGGTCACTGTTCGCAATGTTATTGTTAGCAGACAACAAACAAAATTGCGTTTTGCGCATTTGTTATTTACCCGGTAGCCATCGTTTTTTTAATGTGTTTTTATTAATTACTCCAGTGAGAATGTTAAATCGTAGATTTACGTCCAACTAAGTTACGTTTACATTTACGACCATCTTTGAGAATAAGGTGCTTCTTGCACGTAAACGTAAATCTACGGCACACGTAAGTGCTAGTCGTAGACGTAAATTTACACTTGTTTGTGAATATGGGACCTGCTGTTTAAAACTTGTTAGTACATGAAATGCAGTTTCCAATTTCAAAAGATTCCAAACCCATAACCACTTGTGACCTGTTTTGTTGTTATTAAGTACCCTTAAATTATTGATTACTGGTGTCCTTTACTTTTGACCTAGTGACCCAAAAGTTGTTTGCACACAGCAAATAATTTTCCAGTTTTACATAGCTTACCATGGTAACCAATAGGTTACATTGGTTACCATATGGTAACAGTTTTGAACTGGGTACCATGGCAACATATAATTTTGAACTGGTTACCATGGTAACAAAATTAATAATTTTCAACTATCTTTTTTACAGGCATAGTACAATTATGTCACTATACACTGTTTTTTTCTCAGTCCTTGAAAATTACTTTTTTCCCCCCTAGAAATTTGTTTTGTGTTTTGCATTGATTACACATGTACTATGGTAACAGAATTCACAATTTTCACCTTTCTATTGTAAACAGCTAGGAGCTTATTGTTACGTCATTATACAGTGATTTATATTCATTTGAAACATTTCATATGTGAAATGTTTCATCTGTTTGCATTGGTTACCATGGTAACAGAATTAATAAGTTTCATTTGAAAATGACAGAAAGTGAAAGGCCATATACTTTTTTTTAAATCATGTGTCATTTGACAAACATATATAAAGTAATAGAGAAAGTATAAATATTTTTTGTGTCTTAGGTAATGTTGGACATGTCCACAATTTACAAAAATGTGTGGATGGCAATATATGCATTTGATACTATTTAAAAAAAAAAAAATTGGCTGTCTACTTAATTGTTTTTTTTTCAAATTGAATAGTATGGTTATATTACGTAGATTTATATTCTTTGTATATGTGTGTGTAATTTCATGTTGAAATGTCAACTTATTTTCATAATATTACTAGAAATGTATAATAGTTAATGTTGGACATTACCATGTTCATAATTTACAAAAAAAGCGTTGATGACAGAATGTGCATTTAAACCAATTTTTCAGAAGAAAAAAAAATGGCTGTTTACTTAATTTTTTTCTTTAAAGGAAACATATCACGTGACCTATATTTGGCACCAACCATGTACAATTAATTATAAATTGAATCACCTAAAAAAAAAAAAAAAAATTAAATTAATTACTTAAAATATCTCTGTAAAAAACCCTCAGATACGAGCTCTTAGCGGAAATTGCCGATCTTTAATGAGCAGGGCAATCACGAGGTCCGTGACGTCAGAGACGCATCGCTTGATCTGAAGCCTTACACTTAAAAGCATTAGTCCGTACCACTCATAAAGAATCTAAGACTTGCACAGAGTGTTCGTTCGCAAAAGTTTTGCCGTATCAATTTGAGCTGTTAGTAAATGAAGAAAGACACACATTTACTTACAACAGTGATACTTAAGAAAAAACGGATAGCGAGTCGGAGGGTGGAGAAACCGATGGTGCCAGACCAGACCGGTCGACCAATTTACAGCCCGGAGCCCGAAAGTAACCCGGAGACAAAACCAAAACCCAGATGCTAATGCCGAGATGTATACTGTTCATATTTAGCATAAAGATACACCTCGGTATGATGTATTTAAATATGTAAAAAATATAAATGTAGGACAATTTTATTTTTAGAAAATATCGCATTTTTTATGTTCGGGCTGTACATAATGAAATCTGTATGCACAGTGTAAACAAACGCTCTAATTTATGACAAGGCGCTTCATTTTCATTAACCTGACTTGTAAAACAACATAAATGACTTAAGCTAGACTATAATCGACTTTTTAACTAAATATATTTCAATTTGCATCAATAGAATGAAATGGGGTTATAGTATTTTTCTCTCTTTAAAAAAAAGCAGCATATTATTAGGCCTATTGGTAGGGTGCGTTAGAGTAAAAACGACCACTCACGATACCTAAGTGATAATTTTCTTTTCTTTGGTACTATGTAATTGGTCAGTTTTGTAATTTTAGATGGGAAAGTCTACTTAATCAAGGGTTTTACAGCATTATTTACAGTAATGAAGCAGGGCGGCTGATAATGTCCATTAACATTGTACTATAGTCGCGACAGGTTACGCCACAATACCCTGTGATCTTAAAAAAACTGGCACGTATTTTGTACGTATGTCTAGACCGTGGTAATCACATACCTGGTCGAAACCCTGCAATATACACCTGCCAATCAGGAATCACATGTGCAGGCCACGGAAAGAAAGGACCAATTAACTAAAACAACACTCCGATTCTCAAGTCAGCCCGTGGATGAAACATACTAGTTATTTCGACACCGACAGTAGTGGTTTATTTTGTATTAAACTTCGTGTTACTTTGGGGCTTCGGGCGATGAGGAACGTTTTTGTGACGTACTCCGCCCGAAGATTACAAACATTATTTAAAATTATTTTTGTTTTCTACACCTTTTTTTTAAAAACATATTTAAATACATCGTACTGAGATGTATCCTCATGACAAATCCCATGTTTGTATATGCCATATTTAATTACTTATTGACATTTTCTTCTTCGGACGGTGAATACAGATTTTGTTATGTAGGCCTACAGCCCTAACATGAAAAATCTTTTTTTTCCAAAAAAAAACAATCTACATTATTGTTTTAACATATATAAATACATCATGCTGAGGTGTATCTTTGTGCCAAATATGTACAATGTACACCTCGGCATTCGCAACCGAGTACTGTTTTTGTCTCCGGGCTGTAAATAGGCTGACACCAAAGTACTATGCGGTGTTGGTGTCCAATCTTTTCTTTTGCGATAAAATATAGTCTTTCTTTGGATACAATCCTTTGGAAACCATAAAAAAAACAATCCCGATCATTTGAACTGTTTATTTTTACACTCAAAGGCCGCGCAGTACGGCACTGTTGGACTGAAAAGATCGTAAGCCCCTTACTCCATATATAAACAGTTAACAACAATGGAAGAGTACAGCGGCTCTGACGTCACTTCCCTTTTTTTCCGAACGCTCACGAATAAATATGCATAAATCGTACTTTGATACTGATTAGCTTAATTTCTTCATTTTAAGTTAACTACACGTATTTTATTGTTATAAACTTATTTGTATATTATTTTTATATCATTTTGCTTTTAAAATGAGCTATAATATGGTCTTGTGACATGTTTCCTTTAAATCCAACTGTAATTTTTAATTAAAGTTTTCATAATTATTAACAAAAACATGGTATATTGAAATTTGCAGCTGACTACAACATTTCATCATTATGTAGGTAGATATTCTTAGTATGTGTGTATGTAATTTCATGTTAAAATGTCAACTGATTTTAATAATATTACTAGAAATGTATAATAGTTAATGTTGGACATATGTTCATAATTTACAAAAAAAGTGTTGATGACAGTATATAATATGTGCATAACACCCTATTTTTCTGAAACAATTTGACCGTCTACTTAATTTTTTCTTCAAGTCAAGCACTTTAGTTAATAATTCACAGCATTATACACTTAAATTAAAAGAAAAATAGTAGTTTTTAATGAAAGTTTACTTAATTATTAATGAAAACATTGCATATTGAAATTTGCAGCTGTTGCCATGGTAACAATTAAAATAATTGTCTACAAAATGCTATCATTACATAGGTATATTATTATGGTACATATGAGTGTAATTTCATGTTAAAATGTCCACAGATTTTAATATTATTACTAGAAATGCAGAACAGGTGAAAATTC
Organism: Gigantopelta aegis; assembly: GCF_016097555.1. NCBI lineage: Eukaryota > Metazoa > Mollusca > Gastropoda > Neomphalida > Peltospiridae > Gigantopelta > Gigantopelta aegis. The sequence goes on from NW_024532765.1 coordinate 82,192, forward strand.
TTTAAATTTGGCAAAAAGAATGTGGCAGGATAAGGGTTAAAAGAAAACACTTGATGTTATACTTTAGATTGCAATACAATTATTTTCGATAAACGTGTCTGTGTCATTTAGGAAACGCAGACTACATGGAAGAGCAGCTACCTAGGCAACAAATCACATGACTGAATTTACAGCTGCAATCAATCAGTGACCAGACTTTACTTGGGGTGGGTGGGGTGGGTGGGGTGTTCAGTGTTGCTAATTAAAAGTTAAAAATTACAACGGCATGGGAAAAAATGTACTTCTTTTTTTCATCTGAAGTTGGCATTGTTTTAGCAAAAATTATGTTTATCAATGTTTAAAACACAGAATTAAGACATTAACAATATCTCCCTTTCATGAGGCTTCGTGACAGCACATAGAATGAGAACTCAAATTTTTGTCATTGTGGTAAATCCTCGTTGCCTATGACAGAATAAATAAATCGTCCAATAAAACGAAAATTAACCAACGGTGAAAAAAGCCTCATATGCAAGTTAAAATTCCTTACAATAATTTGGCAATGGAAATTTGGTGGGTGCACATTTTTCCATTGAAAAGTTTTCTTAAATTAGATAATAAATATATTGGTATCAATAGAAATTAGAACAGCCCTACATTACTTAGTGCGGGTGTTCATGGCAAGCATTTTCGTAGTCTATGCAACGGTATTGTAATATGCAAACATTTTTCAAAATTTAATGGCTGACCAAAACAGCAAAAATGCTTGTTTTACCATCTGTACTGATAATCAAGATAATTGTATGCTTGATTTTTATGTATAATTATTTACTTATTTTGTAAATTTTTACAAATTGTCTGAAAGTAATAACTTTTTGTTTACATAATCAATGCAAAATTGAATGGCGTGACTAATCTTGCAGGGGTAGCTGATGTATAAAACAAAATAATATACAACCAACTGGGCTACAGACTTGTTCACATGTAAGCGAAGTGAAGTGTACATGTGTTCAATATACCGTATATCGCTGTGCATTAGCCAACTCTGTGGATAAGCTGACCCCTTAGTTTGCCCCTCAATATACAATACAAAATGGTATGATGTATAAGCCGACTCAACTTTTACGTAGTTGAAACGGGAAAAAATATAGATATATCCGATCAAAATAATATCGGTCTCGTGCAACAGTTCATTGCGGGAATTTGTTTTGGTGAACTGATCAAAGTACAATGTACAAAAACTATTTTAATAAAGATTTTAAGATAGCTAAAAAAAATATAAAGGTTTATTAAAAAAATCCCTTACTGTGCAATAACTTTGTTCTGTTCTTTTATTTCTCGATTATGCAATCGCATAGACATTACTAGCTTATAAATATAGTTTCACTTTACTACATAGGTGTTAATATTATTTAACACCCACGATAGATAATTGCAGTGATGAACACTACCTCTTCCGTTCTTTTTATATCTCTAACAAAACATAGTTTCTAATAATTTATTAGGAATTGCAGAATCAACAATGATGGTAAGTAAAAATAATTAGTTCTGACCAATTAAATCTGCAATTGGGGACAAAATATCAGTGGTCATGAAAAGACTTGATGACCATTCAGAGTACGTGACACATTTGGCGCCAAATACAGGTACTACTTGTCAGTGGTTTTTGCTGAAAATTGTCGACAATAAAAATGAAATGAATTTGATTTAATATCTCAAATAAAATATAAATACAAATGGACACTGGTATGGAACTTAATAGAGGCTGTTAAAAATACTGGTTAAATAACGCAACAGTAAGGTTTTGAAGCCTAGATTATTTTGTTGTATTTTCTTCGACATTTTTTTGGGTGGTATTTAGAAGCTTAAAAAGTCGGCTAATACACAGCGATATATGATACGTATTTTAAGAAATAGATAGAAACTAAGTGGGGGTAAGGATCTCCTTATCCTAAAAGAACCCAACTTCATTTGCGCTAGATAGAATTGAGAAAAAAAAGGGAATTTCGTTGGCATGTTTGCTTTTTCTTTTACTTGTTACAGTGTGGTTAAAAACATTCAACCCAGCAGAGGACATCATGATCATAATTTTACTCCGAAAATGGAAACTATTCAATTCAACAGGCACCAAATCAACTGGCCAATCAAAACCCCCAATTAAAACGAGATTAAAAAAAGAGAAATCGGAACACCTCGAAGCAGATGACAAAAACTAAGACGGCATTCAGGAATTTTCGGATTTGATCGCATGTTCCGAATGATTACAAAGTAGATCAGGAAGTCTTTGTTTTATCAAGACTACACTTGACTACATCCTGTCTACAACTTCAATGTTTATAATATAAATGTATGTTGGCAAATTACAGTAAGCCGATACGTTCAAGTTTTGCGAACCATGAGCAAGATGTTAATGTGGAATAAATATATGCAATACAATAAGTAATAGTGGCTTATATGTTATAGAAAGAAGATTGCACAAATAAAATTATTTGGGCAACTAACGCCATTATTTTTTAATATTTAAATTCCCCAAACGGGACTTTGGTCATGTTTGGCGACCTGGCCACAGGCCTTTTGGAGCCCTGGTACAAATTTCTGGAAGGACCAGTTCATCCGTCGCCGCCAGTCCCATTGTTTGCTTCGGCAGGGATATGGGAGACTGTGGCTTTCTTAGGTGCTCCTGTACCTACCCCGATGGTCAATCCTGACCTGTACGATTGGCTTTTGGTTGACCTCAGGGGCTAATGATGCTCTTTTTGAGTTTCGTGGCTTGGTTGAGAGAATCACTTAAAGGGATGCTTAAGCAAGGCTTTTGGGATGGTTAGGCATATTCAACGATACATAATGTACATTATTGCTTAATATCAACAAGTATAATCGTATAGTTAATTAATAAAACAGTTAAATGTGACAGCTATTATACATAACAGGCGCAGCCATTTTGTACCATCCCAGTGAATACGCCCTCTGGCGAGCTGTTGGTTACGTAATACCTAAGGCCCCCTTTACACACACGAAGATCGTTGGGTGACCATTGAAAGATCAAAAATTGGCCCGATCTCTTAACGATCTCTTAAAGCCTCGAACAAGTCGTTGAGAGATTGTTGAGATTTCATTGAGATCATTGAGAAATTGTTGAGAGTTTGTTGAGAGATCGCTTCCCTTGGAGATCGTTGAGAGATTGTTTTGGACCAAGTCAAAACTTTGAGGAGACCGTGGTGACCGTGGAGATCACTGGAAGATCATTGAGAGGTCATTGAGAGATCTGGCAATTTTTTCATATCTCAATGATCTCTCAATTCAAAGACTAATTCCTGACATAACGTGTTATGTCAGGAATTAGTCTTTGAACTGAAGAAACAAAACATACCTGATTTTTGCGGATGCGTCGCAATGTTCTGTAATAATATCCATCCCAGTAAGCCAACACCAAGTATATATTTTTCAATACAAAATAAACCACCATTGTCAAAGTGTTGAAATAACTGTTTTATGTTTTGTACATAAATTAACTCACATACTGAAATAGTAATCGGAGTGTTTTCTTGGTTAATTGGTCTTTTCTTTCTGTGGCCTGTACCTGTGGTTCCTGATTGGTAGGTGTATATGTAGACGGTCCCCAGACACTGTGTCTAGACACACTAAAAAGACGTGCCTCTTTTATTACATTATTATTGTGTAATAACCGCGCTGACACCCCTCAAATCATAATGGAAATTATCAGCCGTCGTGCTTTATTACTGTAAGTAATTCTGTAGAAGCCTTGATTAAGTAGACTTTCCCATCTAAAATCACAAAACTGACCAATTACGTAGTCCCAAAGAAAAGAAAACTATCATTTGGGTATCGTGAGTGGTCGTTTTTGCTCGAACGTACCCTACCAATAGGCCTAATAATATGTATTTTTTTCTTTGGATTTTTTAAAAGAGTAAAATACTGTAACTCCATTTCGTTCTATTGATGCAAATTGAAAAATATTTAGTTAAATAGTTTATTATACTATGAAGTCATTTATGTTGTTTTACAAGTCAGGTTGATGATAGCGAAGTGCCTTGTTGTAAATTAGAACGTTTGTTTACACTGTGCATAGAGGCGTTGGACGGAGCTGACGTCACTTCGCCCCAAGCCATACCACTGGATGTCACGAAAACAAACAAAATGGCTGCCCCCAGTTAGCAGGAATAATCAAGTTTTTTTTTAACTCTAAAACTGCATGTTTTTCATTTCTTAAAGTGTCAGTATGTGTTGGTCGTCGGGGTATGCATCTTTCCAACACATCAGGCTCATATTTGAGTTGATCCACCCTTTAAGTTGGGGTTGATTACTCAGGCGCCACCTTTGGTGGCAGCACTGCCAGTCCCTCTATTGCCTGGTTTTCTTGAGAGGCCTGGGGTGAACTAATTTGTGTATTTGGGTGCGCCGCATCATCCTACCCAGTCTGGGTTGTTTCTTTTGGGGTCGACGCATGGCATGACATTTGAGAGGCAAGTGTCTTCTTCGGAAGATGAGTCCCTCCCCCCCACCCCACCCCCCATCCCCGAGTCGGTTTTCGGTTTGGGGGAGGGGTCGGCACTGAGTCAGTGATAGAGAAGGTCCCCACTTTGGCAGGTGTTTTGCCAGAGGAGGGATATGATTACCAGGCGGTCTTCAGTTTCATATGCAGTCAAGTCCGACTGGTGTGTCTGAGGAGGCTGTTCTCTCCTACCGGGGTGATTCGTTTGGAAGGAAGGAAGGAAATATTTTATTTAACAATGCACTCAACACATTTTATTTACGGTTATATGGTATCGGACATATAGTTAAGGACCACACAGATATTAAGAGAGGAAACCCGCTGTAGCCACTTTATGGGCGACTCTTTTTTTTTTCTTTTCTTTTTTTATCCCACTTTCCTTTCTCTCCTTTGAATTCCATCTCATTTCTTCCTGATCTGGCAACACCTCCTATCTTTCAACTTCTTTCGCTGTCCACCTCCACATCCCAGTCCTTGTGTCTCAAACCATGACAAGTGCTTGTTTCTTGTGGCTATCTGTGCCACACACCTGCCATTCCCCATCAGCTTTTAGCTGTGGGCTTAGTCTGACCACTTCGGGGAGTGTTCAGTAGTTACCTCTGGCATTGTTAAGAGGCACTTGTAACCACCTACTATTCACCCCTACTACTATGGACTACTCTTTTCAATTAGCAGCAAGGGTTCTTTTATATGCACCATCCCACAGACAGGATAGCACGACATACGAGTCGTGGTGTACTGGCTGGAACAAAAAATACCGATGGAGCTTTTCGTTTGGAAACAGACACTTGGCGACGGAAGCTCCACAGCAAGATTTCGGCTTACCGTTAGCACACAAGGCGCACAAATCCCTTATGGAAATCGGTGCATTGATCGCGGGTAGAGAACATATTTTGGATGCTGTGGTTTGGAGTTCCCGGCAGCTTCAGCCGACTCAGCCAAAGTTATAAATACCTGATGAAGTTCACGAAAAACAGGCAACAGGCTGTCCAACGTCACCTATCATTCGAATCCAGTCTTGTCACTTGTCTAAACCGTCTAGTACAGCAGATATCAATACCACTGACTTCACATCTTTTACTTGGTTATCATCCTGTTACCAATATCCTAGGGAGTGGCAGTCCTACTAAGGATGAGCACCTGATAGTGGATCATGGAAGCAATCACGACTTTGCATCCTTTAGACTGCCTTGTGCATAGATGCCATTTTGATCAGGGAATACGGTTTTGTTGTCCAGATTAACTTATGTAAATGAATTTGTTAAAATATTCCCGTTTTATTATTTTGTGTCTACACATTTTAAAAATAAATTTATTATTTTTGTGGTGTTTGCCCTACATGTATTTTGTTGACTGCAGCAATGGTTATAATCAAGTGAATTGAGAATCAAAGCTGACCAAACTATAGTCAAACCTGTCCTAGCGGCCACCTGTAATCAATGGTCACCTTCCTTAAGCGGCCACTTTTTTCCCTCCCAAATGATTTATAATGTAAATGCACCTGTAATAAGCAAGCACCTGTCATACACAGCCAGTGGCCACCTAAATCAGACTCCAAATTGCTAAAATGCCTGTTTTAAGTGGCCACATTAAATGTTTACTGTTATATAAAAGGGATATTTTAACAACAACGATAAGGTGCAGCAAATAACCGATCTTCACACCTTCAGGAAAAGTAGTACCCTTTTAGTCCTGACATATCAACTGTGTATCGATTAAGAAAGTATGACTTGGAATACATGTACATCTAATTGTCTCTGGGCAAGCTACGCTTGACATATGTAAATTCACTTACTATGACAATAAGAGGTAGGAATTAAACGTGCAGTGTCTGGAATATTTTTATTATTTAAGCATTTAGAACAGAAAATCCCATTACGTTTGGTGCATATAAGACGCCGCACTCCGAATTGGTTTCATTACACTGGCTTTTCTAAGTTAAAAATAAACCTGGGCTAAAAATAGTATGGTTCGGCTATTGTTGCATTACAAAAACTGAGCGGATTCTAGCAGCCAATTCCTAGCAGCCAATTACGCTAGCAGCCAATTTCAGCAGACACTCATGGCGACATTCTAAACACCGGACTCATACGCCTTTCGATTGTTACCTGTATTTCACACACTTTTAAACACACTGTTATGCTAATTTTTATTATTCACTACAACTTAAGAATTTTAAAGAGTATCTTTATATAAAAACAACACAAAAACAAAATAACAACCAAGACTGATTTTCACAGTCTTATTGTTACTAATATCCATATAAATACAACTTAACCGTTTTATTAAACACTTTTATAATATCTGAAGTATCACTTTAAAAATCCATCTGTACTACGGTAATCTAGGATGTCCAACTAGTTTCGTATAGCCCACACCACACATTATAAAAGGTGTATGAGTCCGGTGTTCAAAACATCGCCATGCGTGTCTGCTGAAATTGGCTGCTAGCGTAATTAGCTGCTAGGAAGTGGCTGCTAGAATCCGCTCGGTATTACAAAATGGCGAGAATTGTTCTAACTGACTAGTAAGCATTTGACGATATGTGTTAATGACGACAACTCGCCAGTGAATTAAAAGTGCAGTTATGCTTGTATTTGAACTTGATTTATAGTCAACTCTGAAGCACACATCCGTCAATTAGCAGTACAGATGGTAAAACATGTTTTAAAGACTCTATATGTGACAACCTGTAATTAGCAGCCACCTGTCTTAAGCGGTCACTTTTATCTACTCCCTTGTATGGCCACTTAAGACAGATTTCACTGTACATCAGTTGAATGCCATAGGACTGGTGTCTTGGGGTAAAGTTATGATCAGGTTGTTCTTAACTACTGACATTGTGTGTGTGTGCATGTGCTTGTTTGCAAAAAAAAAAAAAATGTAAAAAAAAAAAATAATGTAACAGAATCATTACATAAGGGGGACCCGGGAGTGGTTTTAGTGTTCTAATGTAGAGAAAATAAGTTGCTGTTCTTTGGTGGTAAATTCTTAAGTTCGAGAACTGTAAAATATATTAACTACAAAATACTGTTCCATTGTATATACCTGTTCTGCACTTTGTGAATTTGTTGAATCAGCATTTGCATCCTGATCCAACGTCATGTCTTTAGATGTATCTTTGTCCTGAAAGTCACTCTCTGTTGACATCGGTGTCTTTTGTTCTGTCTTTTCAACACCAGGAAGCTTCTGAATTATAAATAATATTAAAAGGTCACCAAATTTTAAAGATACAAGACTACTTACAAATAACCAAATATGAATTTAGTAAAAACATTTGTAAATTAATAAGTATTATGGTCATTTTTTAACTAAAGTCTATATAACATACTTTATTTTTAATGCTTCAATTTCATGATTTGAATGTTTTATACAAAATAATAATCACCATGTTCATGGAATTTAAATAAATGTATGCAAATGGTCCAATTTATTTCAATAACAGCTTATTTTTTTCATGAACATTCTGATGTTTGGAAACAAACATGTATATATGTTCATTGTAAAGTTTAAACAAGATCAAGGCCTGTTGGCATAGACACCTCCACTATTTGCGTAATTTTTTCAATTTTTAAAGATTAACTATGTTAAAATAAGTCGACAAATACAGTTTATTAAATTTATTGACTTATTGTCATTATTAGATGATTCAACATAACATTTAAATATTGGAGATGAAAATGACTGGAAAAATACAATTCAGAAAAGCGTGGAGAATTCTGAAAAATAAGACTTAAACATTAACAGGCCTCGAATTTGGCAAATACGAGGGCAAGGCCACTTGGCCTAGACTGACAGAGATTTTTTGGAAGGCATTATGGTAATTTGGTGAAAGTTAATTCAAATATTTTGAAATATCTGTTAGTTTGTAGACACTAATCCAGAGTGGAGCTGGTCAACTCACCCCAAAACCAACTTTCTTCTACCAACTCATCCCACATTGTTTAGTCAACTCGCCCCCAAAATGTTACCAACTTGACCCCATGGTTGGTCAACTCGCTCCAGATGCACTTTAGTTTGTCCAAAGTATATATATTAGATTTGATGGAACTGCAATATATTTCATGCCCAAACATACACTGAGTTCAAAGATGTAAATTGTCACAGTATACTGTGACAATTAACATCTTTGAACTCACAGTGTATGTTTGGGCATAAAATATATTGCAGTTCCATCAAATCTAATATATTTAGTACTATGAACAAAATATACTACTCAAACGAATTTAAGGGTCAAAAATTTATAACCAAATAAGTTTCAGAGTGTATTAGATTGATGATGTAAACTACACCAAAAAATTATTTATTGTTCCATATTTACAAAAAACCACAAATAAACGTCACTGTATACAAGAAAGTCACATGACATGCTGTCAAAGTTGAAGGTTGTCAAACATGGATTTTACACATTAGAACATTCGTTTAATAGTGTGTGAATCCACCCCTGGCGCGAATACACTCAACACATCGTTGCCTCATGCTGTTGATCAGACGTCTGAAGAACTCTTGGGGAATGGCCTGCCACTCTGCCATAAGAAGTTGACCCAGATCATGAAGGTTGGCCGGAGGGGCATGGTTATCCCGAACTCTCCTGCCTAATTCGTCCCAGGCGTGTTCTATTGGGGCCAAGTCAGGCGAATATGCTGGCCAATCCATCCTGGCGATACCTTGTTGTCTGAGAAAGTCCGTTACCACCCTGGCGCGGTGGGGTCTGGCATTGTCATCCTGCAGAACTGCCCCGCCGCCAATCTGCTGAAGGCCTGGGAGAACCAACGGCCGGATAATCTCATTCAGATAGCGGATTCCATTCAGATTGCCATCCACCACATAGAGGGGGTCCTGTGGTGGATAGAGATGCCGCCCCACACCATGACGCTGCCACCACCGAACCGGTGACATTGTTTAACGTTAACGTCAGCGAAGCGCTCCCCAGGACGTCTGTAGACACGAACCCGACCGTCGTTGAACTGGAGACTAAACCTGGACTCATCAGTGAACATCACTCGACCCCACCGAACACGTTGCCACCGCAGATGAAGCGTGCACCAGTGACGTCTGGCCGTTCTGTGACGTGGTAGGAGTGGTGGTCGAACAGCCTGGCGATGGCAGCGTAGATTATTGGTTTGATCAGACACTCGAGTTCCAGTCGCAGTCACGTAATCGGCGTGCAGTGGTTGTGCGTTGACGTAGAGCCATATTGGTGATGTAGCGGTCCTCTCTATTTGTAGTGCTTCGGGGTCTTCCTGATCGTGGACGATTTCGAACAGAATTCGTTGCTTGGTACCGTTGCCACAGTCGGCCAACAACACTCTGACTGACACCAAGTCTCAGAGCAACATTTCTTTGCGTATTGCCATCCTGAAGCCAAGCAATAGCCCTTCCTCGATCTTCGATAGTCAGTTGAAGTCGTACCATTGTCGAATTTGGAGTGTACGTGCACCGTACACGAATGCAAGCTCCAATTATACGGAAATTCAGCATTGGGAACATGGAATACACGTGCAAAGCGTGCAAATGAAGCGCTTTGTGAAAAAGCAAGTTATGGGCACTTAGCAGACCTTTCGCTTTCGCCCTAATTTACGTGCAAATGTAAGCATGTTTTCACCATTAGAACTAGTCGACAGTGTCAATGACAGTGGATTTTAATTCATTTATGGGTTGCTTAGACCCACTTTCGTCAAAATGGAACAATACCATGCGTGACATTATGGTCTAGCTAATATAATTGACATTCAGAAAATAATGTCGAAAATATCATCTGACCCTTAAATTCTTTTGAGTAGTATATATAATTATCTACTTTTGCGCAACATTGTCAGAATATTTTTTAAAAACCCACTAAATATATATATGAGTACACATGTGTACTATATTAAAAAAAAAAAAGCACCAAAATATTGGGGCAGCTAGTGGCTGCCGCCTCTGTTACCCCAACTCTTGATGCCTCTGCATAATTGGGATGGAACAAAGTGGCTGTGTCCGTTAAATATGTAATAGCTGTCATATCATTACAGTTTTATTAATTAAATAATGTGCATTAAATATTGTTGAATATGCATACCAGTTGGAATCCATTACTTTAAGGAAATAAGAGACAAACTCACAAATGTTGTTAGAATAGGCTTGACATTTCATTGTAGTAGATTATTATTTATCCGATATTACGAGTTTCACTGTAATATTAATTAATAAAATGACATCAAAGTTGTAGATGGTCATTTTTAATTTTGTCACAATTATTTACTGACAGTAAAGTTGAGATTGGGGTGAGTTGACCAACTGCTGGGACGACTTGGTAGGGGACGAGTTGGTTTTGGGGTGAGTTGACCAGCATTCCTCCAGAGAATCCACGTACAGTTTTAGAATGATCCATTCAAAACTGCAGGAGACAGATCTTAAAATTAAATTGCATTTGTCTTTACCATTCTTAAATTAATAAATACAATAATTTTAACTGTAAGTACTAACTTGAAAATATATCTCACTCACTAGTTTTTTTATTTCAACAATATTTCATCTAATTTGGACTATAAATTCTAGAAATGAAGATTGAACGATGTCAGCAGTACAGGTTATCATATCTATACAGATCTGACTAAAAACACATTTGCCCACGCATGGCCTAATTTAAAATGGGAAAGTTAGATCCTTGACACTTTCTCGACACATATATGGCCCACTTGCAGGGATGTGAGTGACCAAATGTCAAAAACTCTGAAAATTGTTTGGTGGTGTTAATGTTCTTGTTATGGCGCACAAAAAGCACCCATTCCCTAGACGGGAAGAGCCAAACTAATTCGGTGATTATACCAGAAAGTATATTATCTATTTGTGCCGGCCCCGTGACAGCGATGCTTAGCAGAAACTGTTAACATTGTCCAAGTTATGAGACACAATAAACTTAACTAAAGTACATGTACATTACAATATCTACCAAAAGCTGAATAATGGGAAGAGTGAGGAGAACTGAACATATATTACATGTTTGTATAACATCATTCATTAAAGCCAGGTTTATACTTCAATTGCAGTAAGCATTGCATTACATTTTTTTATGGCTGATCAGTACTAATGCAGCCAAATCACCAGACTCGAGTTGAAAAAACTTTTAATTAGTATTGCTGCCAGCTAGTGCCAGTGAAACCTGCCAATAAAATTTCATTACTCAGATGTAAGAAGGAAGAAAGGAATGTTTTACTTAATGGTGCCCTCAACACATGCATTTTAGTTACGGTCATATGGCGTCAACATATGGTCACGGACCACACAGATAATTAGAAAGGAAACCCACTGCCACCACAGAATGAACTACACTTTCTGATAAGCAGCAAAGGCTCTTTGATATACTGCATCTAACAGACAGGATAGTACATACCATGGTCTTTATTACACCAGAAGTAGCTAGCCCAATGGGCACACAGACATGGATTTTACTGGTGTGTCTTGTTGATATTAGAGGACCTACTTTAGAAACTAGATTTTCAGAGATGCAGCCATGGTCATCCTGATGTAATGAATATACATGTAGCAATTGTGGTTCAGGTCTAAACTCCTATATCAAATGCACCAATTCTGCTCAAGCATTTTTCACTTAATCCTACGGGACATTCAAAACTTAATAGCACCAAAAATGCCCCACCCATTACCAACCCTGGTTGGGCTGCTGGTGCTCTCTTAAATCTGCCAGGATAGGCGGTCCGTCCTCTCACCCACCCCAAACCCTTTTCCTGTCCGGGACGGAGGAGCCAGCTTAGGCAGACACCTGTGCCCATGACAGGCATATGCTACAACAGCTTGCTCTGAATGTGCATGTTAAAACCTATGACCTGACCTGACTTGCAAATGCCTTAAATGTGTCTGTATAAAATGGTATACTCAGTATCACTATTGAAGGTTCATAGTAATAATAATAACACAATAATACTTTTTCCTTAATACTAGCCCTGGTCTTTGAGCATAGGAAACGGATCCAATCATTTGAAGTCTTTGCCACAGCCATCCAATCACACACTGAATGACATTAAAGTGCCTCTCGTTGACTGTTTACTCCATTGCCCTTCTCAACATCAGTCAAAACACGACAAATTTTCAACTGAAGTGTGATTGAAAATGTGGATGGCAATCATGCACACTTTTATATCCATGGTGCGAACGCATTGCACGGGCACAACATGCAGAATTTCAGTCATGGGTGCATGGAGGCAACCCATTTGTTGGGGTGATAGTAGGTACATGTTTTTGCATACATTTTACCATTTTGTTATGGCCTATAACCAGAAGTACCATTACTCATATTGAAATCCAAATACTACTTAGGAAACGTCACTCTGGGCCTAACCCACGAAGGTCATACATTCTTTCATAATCAGTGTGTTGGACGGGCATCGTTAACATGTGTAGTGTGTAGTACTAAAAATATGAGTGACCCTTCAATAGTGACGCTGAGTATACATTGCACTCTGTATCATCAGAATTTTTGTATTCCTTCCCCCCCCCCCCCCCCCCCCCCCCCCCCGTTCACTGTTACCATACAGGCTTAAGGGGCTGACAAACCTGTGCATATTTCATGTCACTGGTGAGGTTGGAAAGTGAATTGAATGTTCACATTTTGTTGTAGTGTTTAAAAATTGTATTGAATTTCACCTCAATTGATTTATATAATTCATAAGGTGATTTATTAGTCCATATCAGGGGTGGGGAAAAATAAAATTATCAATCAGTCCCACGTGATGTCATCACTACCGGTTGAGGGGGGGGGGGGGGGGTAGAGAAAAAAGAAAGGCATACAAATAAAAATTATAAAATCATTTAAAAGACGATATTTGCCAAATAGTGTTTTATAAAAATCATAGTGGTATTTGTATATTTTTATCTTGAATCATGAATGCAAAACGATAAACATCAAAAACATGAAAGAAAAAATGTTTGATCACATCAGCGAAAAAACAAAAAATTGTATATATTTTACATAATGTGATAAATAATATTAAAAAACGGAATAAAATTTATGAATTTTAACTCCCATACATGTTTAAAAAGTACGAGTATTCAGTACGGTGTCCTGAAAATTAATAAAAGATGACAGTTGAAGCGTTTGTCACCTTGAGCTAGCACACATTTAGACAAAACAATTAATAATGTTACTGATTGGATGACATTTGACCTCTACTGCAGGGCCAAATTAGCCAAATTAGCCATTGGCTAATTTTTACAAAAAATGGCTAATAAAATTTGCAAGTGGCTAAAATTTTGGCTAAGCCATTTTCTGTCTTCTGGTGTGAACAAACCGTTACATAATCTATCCGACACCTCAAACATTCAATTAGCGTAATAGCGATCTTGCGACCGGTAATGAGAAGCAGTGTCATGCAAAATACAGCGTAGGCCTTATAATGTTTGCTTATTTTAATAATCATGTTTATTAATTTTAACGGCATGCATTCAACATGTATGACAGCAATGCATGTCTGGAAGATCTGTAGTTTGTTATTTTTACTTTGTAAAATCTTTGAACCAAAGTAATAAAAACAGACCGACAATGCGTGTCAATTTGAATACACATGCCAGTTCAGGGCCAAAAGACATGTAGGCCATCTCAACGGCTGAGTTCAGCCAGACCGAGTGAAAACAAAACGTTCGTTAGACTGGTTTGTGCACTTCACGTTAAACCAAATGGACATGACGAACAACAATCAAATAGTTCGCGAACGTTAAGAAGAACGTTCGTTGGCTGAACTGAGGACAGCTCTCGGTGCGAATATACGTCACGCTTCAGAGTCAGCTGACACCCGCGTGTCAAGAGACATCGTTGCGGACATTAAACAATACGATTACGCAAAAGTAAATCTTGATGTAAATTTGTAGAAAAACAATAGTTATTCGCATCAATGAATACCTAACTGCAGTTTTTGTTTATTCCTTTGTCTTTGTTAATTTCGTACCCATGGTCGAGAGCACGCATGCAGATCGCGATCGCCGGAAATGAACATGCAGTATTTAAATTATACAAATTGCAGTTAAATGTACACTGAATCAAATTAGTTTACAATAATATTTGTTAGATAATTTTAGATATAAATTTGTAAGACTGTGAGGTGACATTTAATAAGTTAGCTGGATTTTAAAAAGATCGTAAATATTAATTTTATTAAAGGATTTGTTGTTGGGTTGTTTTTGTTTTTTAATAAATGGAGTATACTGTGGTGAAGTCGGCATTCTTAGCAGAGGTATTTTATAAGCAGAAATCACAACAAGCATTTAACACGACGCTGAAATCAACAGCAACAACATGGCACAAATTATGAAATCGTTTGGGGTGGGGAATTGATGGGTCACTTAAAAAACAACAACAACAAAAAACTAACTTATTTAAACTAACATAAAGATTGCTATTTAAAGAAATAAAAGCTTTCAAATTTTTATTTGGGAAAAAAAGAAGAAAGAAAAAACAACACCATCCATAAACATCCACCCACCCCCATATCTCGGTATGTTTGTTAATTTATAATTTAATGTCATAGGCCTTAGAAGTGGGGGTGGGTGTATGGGGTACTGGCTTCAAACTCTGAAGATATTGTTTAACCCCATCCCAACCCCACCCCCGCTGAAAAAAACTCGAAGTAATATATTAACTGCCCATAACCCCATTGAGGTTTTGTTATTCCTATTTATTCCAGTTTGTACACAATTAGCTGAAAAAGATACATTTTCATATTCATATATAAATACTCTATACAGTACTGCGTAAAACAAATTTGGCTAAAGCATTTTCAATATGGCTAATAAAAATCCCATTTGGCTAATATTTTGGCTACAGGTATTTTTGATCCAGGGTAAGCCCTGCTACTGGCTCTAAAGTTTGTCGGTGTAGCTATTTTTCTCACTCCCACTTGTAACAAAAAAGGTTGAAATCTTTTTTCTAATTTTAAAGACCTTTATAATTATTGGATACACTACATTGAACAGTCAGCAATAAATACATTTAAAGATTATTTCAGTATATTTTATGCTATTTTAAGCAGTTAGTATTTCACAAAAGCCTCTTGCCTCAGACTCGGACACTCGATCCATCAGAGCTCCGTATACACAGGTGTTGATTGTAACCAGTGCAAACTCTATAGGTCCTTTGTTTTAATTCGAGTGCAATACCTCGATAGCTTTCTCACCAAGAATGGTGTTATTGTTAATGTCTGTTTAATATCGTGACCAGATCAGCAGCTTTGACAAAATTAATGTCAGTGGATTGATACTACTATATTACGTCTCACTTATGGCAGACTTAAAATTCACAGATGTCTGAAACACCAGTCATATTGACCACTATTTATTTATTTATTTATTATTTTGAATCATGCACAACATATCAATGATGGGAATTTGTTACAATAATGAAAAACAGACAGGTGCTTCGGACCAACAAGAATAACAAAAGTAGGATTGGCAAACATGTTTTAAAACATTTCGGTCTCAGAGATTGAGAATCGGTCCCAGACCAGGAAAAAGGGGCTTTTTCCCCCCACCCCTGGTCCATACATATTAACAAGTATAAACATAAACATTACAGATTCTGCAGATGTATCCTGGGATTTTGTTGCCTTCTTCGTCTCTTCTGGTTCTGATAATTCTTTGGATACCATTTTGTCGCATCTAAAAAGCATAATAAACTTTAGTGTTGATGAAATCTGATTTGACAGTATATCTCAAATTAAGCGTATTTAAAAGTGATATACAAATGTATAGAGGATTTGTCACGAGTGTTTTTTAATATGGAAAATATCAACCGAGTATGTTAATCAGTATTTGTCGAGGCTCTGCCAAGACAAATACCGATTAACTAGACAAGGTCCTATAACACTTCTAAAATAACATTTTAATTCAATTTTTAGTAAATCACAGTCTAATTAAGTCACCGCCATCAGTAATATGATGTCATCACAACTGGCACAAATTAGTTTGATGTCACGCAATTTAACTAAATCTTTGAAAACGTTACGCTCAAATACACAGGTCTTGTTGGCTTGTAAGCAAATGACCCATCCACACCAACACCTTACCTAGAGACCTTGCAAATTTGCATACCATTATTAACCGGGTTAATACACTAAAATTATCACATGGGTTTATGACATGGATATTATGGATAAGTTATAGGATAAATATGTCATCTGCATTACTACAACCTACACATTAATTGGGGTAATAATTTTTTCTACATTCAAAGAATTATACCTTATTCATAAAGTTATGGAACTTGCCTAAACAATTAATAAGGGGTTTGCATGCTGTTTTATGCAAATCATGTGAGAGCAGTCGGTGTAAATACTGGAAATAGAATGCATTTTTACATTGTTTCAGGGATTCACTCAAATTGATGAGTGGCATCATCATTACACTGGTCGAGATTCGATGTTTATGTTAAAGTAAAATGAATTCTAAGCTCGAATAACATACATATACTGCAGATCATAAAATTAATGCCTCCCTAATTTAATGCGAGTGACGATGGGCAGACTTAAATTTGACATGAGATTAATATGAGTGCAATATATGGCCTATAGCTCCCTTGAAATATTATTTTTGTAACATACATTTGTGTACCTTCTGGTCAAATGTGTTCAATACAATCAATTCACTAACCGCAACACAACATACATATATTTGTTTAGTATGTACATTTGTGTACCTATCAAAGTGCTAATAATTCACAAAAAGGTAAGCAGCCAATCTAAATAATAACAAAAAAGAAGGTCAACCCATTTTGTGAAACCTATTGATACGTGCATGGTGAATCATGTTAGTGATGATTAATATTGTGGCTAAACACATTGCAACCATATATGATACATAGCTGGCAACTAGCAGGACTATTGATTCAGTAATTAAACCTTTTTTAAGTTGCGTATTCAATTGAAATATGAACTTTTTCATATTGCCGACTAAAATGTGATCAAGAAGTTGCTCAATTCATTCAGTAAAAATGTGAGTAATTGTACTAAATAATGCTATAATATAACTATGCATTGTACATAACTGACATATGCTTCACACACAATATATATACTCTTCAAAAAGGTAGGGGAACTCTAATAAGAAATTACTGTTGTCAAAATTGTAAGGTATATTAGCTGTGGGGAATGCTTATATGATAATAGTGAATTAATTGGGCAAACATTACAACTGGTAGTTCTGTATTACAGTAGGCTTTATGACCACCAAAATTCTTGAAGGACGACTGGGGTCAGAAGTGAAATTTGAAAGTTGCCGTTTTTTATCAGTAAATCACAAATTCAAACAATAAACATTACTAAAAACAAAACAATAAGAACTGTATGATCAACAGAATGAAAAAGACTGACAGAAATAATGTTCCACAGTGACTTATGGACCTTCCTGGAAATTGTTAAAATCAAGAATGACACCCCACGCACATGTATGGGACAACTGCGTGATCTGCATGTGCAAAATATGGAATGTGTTTCGGTGTGATGATAAACAGACCTGAACGTTCTTTACTAGGATGTCTGTGGTCAAAATGTATGTTCTGTCTAAAATTAATATTTCAGGTTCCCCTACTTTTTTTGAAGAGTATATATAAATGTGAAACAAAAGTGTGCATCCAGTATATGCTAATGTCCACGGGTTTACCAATCAATTTGATTACATTGTTTTTAGTTTTAATTTTGGTGATTATCAAATATCACAGATTTGAACATCATTCTAATAATGCCACTCTTGACCAAGCCGAGCTACAATGAAGTTGTTTTTGTCCCCACCCTGGGGTCGACAGGCATCGGAATAAGCATTGTGTCTGGTAACCCATTTACAGGTTACCACAAAATATAGCCTGGTAACTTATATGTTACCACAATAAAACGAAAGTTAGAATTTAATTCCTGTTACTACTTTTAATGCCGAAGTTCTTAAATTGTATCGGTGTGCGCAAACATCGGTACGAGAAATGAAATCCGGATGTAAATTATCTAGTGGGCGCTGCTTAAACGTGGATTGCTGAAATTGCTTGCAATTGCACAAGTATGCATGAACATTGGTGCAATTTCGTACAAGAAAACGAAACGCAGAAGTAAATTCATCCAGTGGATGCTGCTTAAACGCGGATTAACTATAACTGCTTGCAATTGCACGAGTGCGCGCGAACATCAATGCAATTCCTGAGGAGAAAATGAAACGCGAAAGTCCGGAATGCATGCATTGCCTGATTTACATTCGGAAACAAAACTAACGTTGAAATTTTTATCAAGAACGAAACACCATTCTCGATTTTACTTACATGTGGTAACCTCCCGTTAACCTGAACGACCGTTCTCGACTTATTTCGATGCCTGGGTCGATGATTAATTGCTTTGGTCAATTAACTAAGTTTTACAATGGGAAAACTGCTATTGTCACGCTTATCTACAGCTGTTAACAAAGAGAAAAAGAAGAAGAAACTGAGGAGTCACACACCAGGTGCAGCACAGGGCAGACAAAATTGGCAGGTAAACCACAAGCAGTAGCCTCTTCTGTGTTGCCGCCCCCAGCTAGGGCGACATGCCAGGAGTGGCAACAGGGGCTGCGCATGTGCCAGGGGTGACTAAAGGGGGCAGACCAAAACTAGCGGTGGTCCCTTCTACTCAGCCGTCCCTTGTGGAGCCCATGGATGAACGTCAAGCCAGCCCCACAGCTTCGCCAACACCACCATCAACTCCTCACAAGAAGGAGGCAGCCTCGCCACTTCTAGAGGAGCCGAAACCAGTCCCAAGGACCAGTGACAGCAGATCTATTGGTGGAGACACACCCTCAGTGAACTTCAACTTGGAACATTGCAAAGTCAACACTTTCGCCCCGCTATCACCGATAAATCTTTGGTGATTGCGAGAACGTTGAGGAACCAAATATGTTAAAGTTCATGGCAATGAAGACCAGGAGGGCAGAGTACACCATTGATTCTTATCATAACAAGGAAGGTGTCTACAGACAAGCGTAGATACCAAACACTATGACAAATTGCACCATCCACCAGATGTTATGGATTATGCATGGGGAGGATGAGACTCTGTGAACTCTTTTCTGGACCTTCTGAAGATCCTCAACAACTTCAAGCCGTCATCTGGATCGCCATAGCAACATCAACCTTTCCACCAATCTCTGCCTCCAAGTAAGGGCTTAGTCAGATTTTCGTAGTTCAAAAACTTATGTTTATTTTTTTTGTAAACAGTCAGACACCCATCAAAATTGCACAAATTACATTAAACCTTTTCAGCCGAGCACTCAAAGTTTGTTTTTGGATTTAACTTTTTTGTTCCAGACTTGAGTAGACTGATCAGTTCTCCATTTCTGGCTTTAGGTCTCTGACTAACGACAAATTTTTTATTCCAAATTCTGTCCACCTCAAACTTACCTTCCCCCTCCCGTCCCGGACTTAGTCACTGGTGATGTCAGAGATTAAGCCTGTGATGGGCATGCCTGAAATCTTCATGGTATAGCTGCCCCTAGGGGCATGTATAAATGGTTCACTCACTCACTCTAATAATGCTTAATCTTATATTTAAATGGGATTTAATCAAAGAGTCATATTATTTCATGCAATAATACTGCGTAGCAGCTAGCACTCGATTCGTTACATTTCTCTGTATAGACACTAAGGAGAAGTGAAACAAGCTTGCCCGACATATGGGTCTTTCACTTACTCGTTAATATTCTTGAGCATTTTGAGATATAAAATTGGGGGGTCTCTATTAAATGTAAATTGAGGACAAAATATCAGTATAATGACCATTCTGATCTTGTGACAAATTTATAATCAAATAAATAAAAACTGACTTCAGATAACAATGCACTCGACACATTTTATTTATGGTTATAATATAGCGTCAGACATATGGTTAAGGACCACACAGATATTGAGAGAGGAAACCCGCTGTTGCCACTTCATGGGCTACTCTTTTCAATTAGTAGCAAGGGATCTTTTATATGCACCATCCCACAGACAGGATAGTACATACCAATCTTTGTTACACCAGTTGTGGAACACTGGCTGGAACGAGAAATAGCCCAATGGGTCAACCGACGGGGATCGATCCTAGACCGACCGCGCATCAAGAGAACTCTTTACCACAGGGCTACATCCCGCCCCTAAATTTCAACACTGCCAATGGAACACTAAAATAGTTTGTTTTTTTTATTTTGGTCAGAGACATAGAGGTTTCTTAAAGGGAGAGTAAATGTGTTGGAAAGATACATACCCGGACCACCAATACATACTGTCACTTTAACAAATAAAAAATGCTAATTTTTGTGTTAATAAAAAAAACTTGATTATTCCTGCTAACTGGAGACAGCCATTTTCTTTTCTTTTTAAGGCATCCGGTACAGCTAGCCAAGTCCTATATGCACAGTGTAAACAAAAGCATTAAGTTTTTGACAAGGCGCTTCTCTTTGGTCAACTGGACTTGTAAAACAACATAAATGACGTGATAATATAATAAACTATTTAACTAAATATACTACTCAAAAGAATTTAAGGGTCAAAAATTTATAACCAAATAAGTTTCAGAGTGTATTAGATTGATGATGTAAACTACACCAAAAATTTAATTTATTGTTCCATATTTACAACAACAAAAAACTAAACGTCACTGTATACAAGAAAGTCACATGACATGCTGTCAAAGTTGAAGGTTGTCAAACATGGATTTTACACATTAGAACATTCGTTTAATAGTGTGTGAATCCACCCCTGGCGCGAATACACTCGACACATCGTTGCCTCATGCTGTTGATCAGACGTCTGAAGAACTCTTGGGGAATGGCCTGCCACTCTGCGATAAGAAGTTGACCCAGATCATGAAGGTTGGCCGGAGGGGCATGGTTATCCCGAACTCTCCTGTCTAATTCGTCCCAGGCTTTCTCTATTGGGGCCAAGTCAGGCGAATATGCTGGCCAATCCATCCTGGCGATATCTTGTTGTCTGAGAAAGTCTGTTACCACCCTGGCGCGGTGGGGTCTGGCATTGTCATCCTGCAGAACTGCCCCGCCGCCAATCTGCTGAAGGCCTGGGAGAACCAACGGCCGGATAATCTCATTCAGATAGCGGATTCCATTCAGATTGCCATCCACCACATAGAGGGGGGTCCTGTGGTGGATAGAGATGCCGCCCCACACCATGACGCTGCCACCACCGAACCGGTGACGTTGTCTAACGTTAACGTCAGCGAAGCGCTCCCCAGGACATTTGTAGACACGAACCCAACCGTCGTTGAACTGGAGACTAAACCTGGACTCATCAGTGAACATCACTCGACCCCACTGAACACGTTGCCACCGCAGATGAAGCGTGCACCAGTGACGTCTGGCCGTTCTGTGACGTGGTAGGAGTGGTGGTCGAACAGCCTGACGATGGCAGCGTAGATTATTGGCTCTCAGACGATTGCGTATGGTTTGATCAGACACTCGAGTTCCAGTCGCAGTCCGCAGATTGTCACATAATCGGCGTGCAGTGGTTGTGCGTTGACGTAGAGCCATATTGGTGATGTAGCGGTCCTCTCTATTTGTAGTGCTTCGGGGTCTTCCCGAACGTGGACGATTTCGAACAGAATTCGTTGCTTGGTACTGTTGCCACAGTCGGCCAACGACACTCTGACTGACACCAAGTCTCAGAGCAACATTTCTTTGCGTATTGCCATCCTGAAGCCAAGCAATAGCCCTTCCTCGATCTTCGATAGTCAGTTGACGTCGTACCATTGTCAAATTTGGAGTGTGCACCGTACACGAACGCAAGCTCCAATTATACGGAAATTCAGCATTGGGAACATGGAATACACATGCAAAGCGTGCAAATGAAGCACTTTGTGAAAAAGCAAGTTATGGGCACTTAGCAGACCTTTCGCTTTCGCCCCAATTTACGTGCAAATGTAAGCATGTTTTCGCCATTAGAACTAGTCGACAGTGTCAATGACAGTGGATTTTAATTCATTTATGGGTTGCTTAGACCCACTTTCGTCAAAATGGAACAATACTATGCGTGACATTATGGTCTAGCTAATATAATTGACATTCAGAAAATAATGTCGAAAATATCGTCTGACCCTTAAATTCTTTTGAGTAGTATATATTTCAAGTTGCATTTAATGGAACGAAATGGGGTTATAGTATTTTTCTCTGTTAAATAATCCAAAGAAAAAATGTACACTATTGGGCCTATTGGTATGCTATGTTGGAGCAAAAAACAACAACCCACGATATTCAAGTGATAATTTTATTTTCTTTGGGACTATGTAATTGGTCAGTTCTGTGGTTTTAGATGGGAAAGTCTACTTATAAACCATGTCTATTTCCATTTATGGGGAGACAGGTAACTGGTATATATTTTTGTGTCTAGACAGCATCAATTAATTGGCTTGTCTAGTTACCAATCAAATACACACTTGCCAGTCAGGAATTGCAGGTAGAGAATAGACCAATTAACTAAGAAAACACTGTGTCCTTTCAGTATGTAGGTTAATGCATGGACAAAACATAGTATAATTACTTCGACTTGTTGTGTAGCCAATGGGGGTTTATTTTGTATTGAAAAATAATATATACTTATTGCTGGCTTACCGAGATGCATATTATTACAGAACATTGCAATGCATGACTATTTTATCATCCCGCAAAACCCAGGTAGATTTGTTTCTCTAGTTCTAAGACTCATTCCTGACGTTACGTGTTAAGTATTACGTAACCACCAGCTTGCCAGAGGGCATATTCACTGGAATGGAACAAAATGGCTGCTCCTGTTACATCTAATAGCCACCACATTTAACCATTTTATTAATTAAATATAATAATATACTTGTTGATATTAAGCAATAATGTGCATTATATATCGTTGAATATGCATACCAGTCCAAAAGCATTGCTTAAGCATTCCTTTAGTACCATAATAGGACTATGCAAAGTCAGGGCTTCTAGATTATGGTAGTCCCATGCACTCCCATGGCTAGTGATATTCAATGTTGGGCTTGTAAATAACTACTATTGCCATGCCCAACGGCTAATAAAAAACAATTTGTGAAATGTTGCAGTTAAGTCTATTTTGTAACTATGAATATCCTGACCCCACCCCAACCCCCTAATGTTAGTGTTTTTAAGCTCTATCTCCCTCGATTAGATGACATATCTGATTATTACTATTATTTAGTAAAATTGTATTAACTTGAAGTAAAATAAAGCTCATTAATTTTTAATCATGGCTAGTAAATTAAAAAAATTACTGATCCCATGGCTAAAAAAATGTCTACAAGCCCTAGTAAAGTGACGTCAACATGTTTTGTTTCTTAAAGTTTCATGCAAGAACAATTAAATATGACCTATAGAATGGAGCTCTATATAGATTGTGAAATTTATTTATTCCCCACTCCCAAATGTTAATGAAGTAAATTTTAAAAGATGACACTTTAAATAAACGAGGCCTATATACATAGGCCTATTTTTACATACCTCTTCTACCATTTCTTGTAATTCTTAATTTTTTATTCCGCCTACTCTTGAATTGTCTTTGCTTATAATTCCTTTTTTTTTCAAGAAAGTAGAAAGTTGTACACTTGCCATTTTCTGGACCTCAAGCAAACTTGTATTGTTATGAACTATATAATCAAGACATTTGGGCAAAAACGCCGACATTGTTAATTTTTGACGAGAGAAATTTTGAAAAACATACTCCTCAGAAATTATTCAAAATTATGTTCATTTAGTTGTGTATGCATTGAAGGTCCTTTATCAATATTTATATATATATATTTATTAATATTACTGCAGTGAAACTCTGCTATTACCACCCCTTATTAAATGGTTTTATTTTGGGGAGATCTTAATATCGGATAAATAATAATCTATTACAATGAACTGTCAAGCCTAATTTAATGACGTTTGTGAGTTTGACCTTTATGTCCTTAAAGGAATGATCAGGCAAGGCTTTTGGACTCCGTCTGGTGTGCATATTCAACAATATTTAATGCATATTAGCTTAAAATGTTGGTATATTAATTTTCAAAATGGTAATGATATGAGTTGACTAAACAGTGTGGAGCGAGTTGGTTTTGAGGCGAGTTGACCTGCTCCCGTTAAATAGTGATAATTATGATTATAACTTGTGTTGTATGTTTATTTCTGTAGTGGATGTGATTATTGCTTGTACAGATTGCTGTCAGCTTAGTAATATTTTTTATTCCTTGTCATACGGTCATAAAAGCACCTTATTCACTTTGGTAAAACATTCCAGATGTTTGACTGTGGGTCCCGTGACAAAATAATAATTAGAATTTAATTACAACAGTTTGTAATAAAACTAAAACAAGTTCTGTTTCCTTCTTTTGTGTTGTTATTGTTTGTATGATATGATAACATGTTTTTAAAGTGCAATTTAAGTAAGTTCTTTTTTAAAACGAAATTCGGTCACTGGCCATTCAAAAGTTGTACGGGCGAGTCAAAGTGCTGCTGTGAGTGGTCCCATTGACCAGTCAAAAAATATCCCAAGTGCATACCCTGTAAGGTTTCCCAATATATTTAGCAACAATATGATATTTTAATCACATTTGGCGTGTTTACATTGGGATATTTGAAACAAGTTGAATATATAACGTTATTATTCAAAGTTGTTTGCGTTTAGTTTTTCAGTAGGTTTTTTTACATTTCAGGTTTATATTTTCAACTCTTAGATATATTTATAGCAAACAAAAGGACACCGATTTATATTAGCGCAATGCAATACAACACTATTCACAATAATTCCATTGTATATTTACATCACATAATATAATTTTCAGATATCTGCACACACATTTTCAAAGAAGTGGTTGTGTAACATTTTATTTATTACAATACCTTAAAAACAAATATGTATGTGTACCTGCTGGAACTTCTCTATTTAGAGTTACAACTCGTTGCAAAATAAATGTAGTATCAAAAGCTACTTTAACATGCATTTAAATGCTACACTATTGTCCCAAGATTATTTTAGCACTTTTTTGTTTTGTCTTGTTAAAAATATTACTATGAAAATAAACTATTACACATGACATATCGCATGATCGGTTTCCAAATCGTTTTCTTGAGTGGCACAGTTTGTCATTACTGCAGATGCATAAATATGCATCGTCATGCATGGCTAAGATGCCTATACATGGATTTTTCTCTTGGGTAGACTGTGTGCACACATTGATCTTATTTCGCTTTTATTTGTTGTAACAATGTGACAATTGTGAACTGGACTGAATGTCAAGTAAGCTAGGTGTTAAAACTTTAGTTTTGTTTGCATTTTTCTGTATTTTCCTTTTCAGTTTAAATAAAAATAAACCCAAAAAGAATGATACTGTTTCCTATAATTAAAAAAAAGCGGGAAAGGTGTTTTTTAGACTTGTTTTCGTAATCATCAGGGATGAAGTGGTCACTGCAGATCCTATCGCATCATGACAGTCCTTTCCATTACACATGGGTTCGGTTTATAAGAACCGCTTCCATGCCAACCCTGCGATTGTTGGTTTGTCTAAAGTTTGGAAAAACTGCAGCTTTGATAATTCCAAAGACTAAACAATGGTTTACATTTGAAAACAATCTCCAAAAGAATATTCCATCCATACAATTGAATTCACTGGAATAACATTTTCGCGTTTAAAAAACAAAACGTTTTCCAAATCAAATGTGTCAAAAGTCAGGTCAGGTCAGGTGTGAAAGCCTGTGCACAATAACGCTTTCATAGTATGCCACCTAGCACGTCACAGGGTCACACATGAATTAGCTAGAGGTTTTTTGGCAAGTGATGGGAAAAACACGACTTCTTATTGCGAATATATTAAAAACGGGTAAAAATTTTGGAATTTGTTTTATTGATACTTCATATATACACAAAGAAAAAAGTTAAGCACCCCTAGCCCCATTTGTAAAAACTGCAAATTATGTGAGGAATATGTCAAGAATGGTGAAATAATAGGAGGGTACAATGACAACTGTGACGTCCCACAACAGAACGACATGCACGTGCATCATGCCACCCATGCTTTTCTCAAAATGCAATATCAACACACTGCAATTGTTGACATTTAACATCACTGTCTTGTATTGTTGAAGTTTAATTGTTGAATATGACAATTGGACGTTTATCAGAGGCCCAAAGATGGCGTATTATTGGTATGCATGCAACCAGCATGACCTTCAAAAGTATAGGACGTCAACTGGGGTATCATTACACGGTAATCAGCAGACTGATACAAAAACACGGGCATACCAATGCTGTAAAGGATCTCCCACGGTCAGGGAGACTGCGCATGACATCACAGCACGAGGACAGGGCCCTGCGTCAGCTCATACGTCGTCAACCCTTTGCTATATCTCCTGTTCTAAAGAGCCAATGGTTACCCAATAGACGGATGTCAGCCAGAACAGTGAGGAATCGTCTGAAATTTGCGGGATTGAAGGCCAGAAGGGTCATGAGAGATGCCGTTTAGCGTGGTGTTTGGCTCAGAGAGGTTGGAATCTGAGGTCCTGGTGAAGAGTCCATTGGTCCGATGAAAGCCGGTTCCTGCTCCATGTCACAGATGGCCATTTGAGAGTTTGGAGGCATAACAATGCTGCCTACACACCCAGGAACACACGTCCTATGACCCCGTATATTGGAGGTTCAGTAATGGTTTGGGGTTGCCTGTCACATGATTGTACGCTGGGTCTTGTCACCATTCAAGGCAACCTCAATGATGATTAGTACATCCGTAACGTCCTGCAACCAGCTGTTGTGCCATTTTGACACCATCCACTCGCCACCAGACCTCTGTACATTGATGACAACACTAGGCCACATCGTTCCCGAGCAGTAACAGCTTTACTCCAAATTGAAGCTGTGACGAGCCCTGACCTAAACCTGCTAGGGAATGTTTGGGACATCTTGGGGCATTGAGTACAGACAGTGACCCCACTTGTACAGACTCTGGCACAATTAGAGGCAGTTCTTCATCGAGAATTGCAGCAGATCAGACAACTTACTGGAGGGATGAGACGAAGGATGGAAGCTGTCATCCGGGCACGTGGCGGGTTTACCCGCTATTGATGATTTGTGTCATGAATGTCATCTGTGGACTTCAAATGACATTAATCATCATCAATCATGATGCTGACTTGTGTTTCTGCCTCCATACTTATTGTGCCTCAGTTTTTGGCTCAAATACAGCATATTGGAATTCTTCTCAGAATTATGATTAAAATTTCAAAACTGGATACACTTGTTATGTTTTCTTACTGTCAAAGATGTATTCTTGCAAAACACATTTGTTTTTCCGAGGTTATGTTATCAGGTTTTCAACGCCAAACCTCGCAAGACAAGTCATTGTAAAAAATACAGGGGGTGCTTAACTTGTTTCTTTGTGTATATATTGTAAAAAGTATACGCAGATACCAAACAATAGTAAATTATGTTTTCAATAAGCCTGGACCTTTAAGAGCCTTTTTTTTTAATGGTCATTTGTAAAATAATTGTAAATATAAAACTATACCTTGACTAGAAAAAAAAAATACAATTTTTACCATGCCATGATAGCATGTTGGGTATGGGATACTCGGGCAATGTTTCCCCCAGGATTTTAGTTTTAGAACTGAGCACTGGATTGGGGTGAGAATGCTAGGGGGCTTTGGGAGCATTATAGTGCAATAAAATTTTCTTGAAAATTTAGTTGCATTTAGATGCATTCTGGAGTACAAAATATATGGGGGTCATGAACACTTATTATAGAAGTCTAAAAAAAGAAATTTCAGTAATATAATGTTGTTTATTATTATTAGCCAGACCTGTCAACCCTCCCGGATTCCGCGGGAGTCTCCCGGTATTTGATCAAATCCCCTTTACCTGTGCGGGAGACAGTTTCTCCTGTTAAATGACATTTTTGTAAGCATAAAAAAAATCGATCCTCTTTTTGTCAAAATAACAGAAGGGAAGTAACTCTCATTCGGAAAATGTCGACTACTTTCGGTTTCCGAGAATGTAACAGGCCGAATTGTCCCCGACTGTTTAACCTTTGCCGAAGTGAGAATTGTGGGATAGCCTATTTATATTGTTAAAAAAACACATGGAGTTTATAAAATGACGTGTTATTATAATGTTTGTTGTCATCGTAATGGCTACGAAGCGTGTTGCCGCTAATTTAGTTCTAATATTAATAACACCTCCCCCCCCCCCCCACCACTGGATTACATAATGCAACTATGACGAATCTGAACTGCCAGACTCCCGAGTTGACAGCGATACACATGCATGTTAAAATCACATGGTACACTTCAAGAAATTATTTTTGTGTTTGACATTGACATAAAGTTACTCACGGAAATGGGTATAATTCCGGTATATTTCACACGATGTTTTACTTATGATTAATGAAAATACAATGTTTATTGCATCATTATAATGATTTTAAATAAGTACCACGCCACCGTTCCTCATTATAGTAAAAACTGAATATTAATTTATAAGATTTATACAAATTTGTCTTTGGTACTTAGGTACACTAACCACAAATGATAATGTAACGCAACCTGTAAGGCTTTAAGTGTAATACCGTAAATGTACTAATTAATTTTTGTATTTCTTGTTCATGTTCTTGACATTTTTGGATAAAATAAATTTTTTTTAAAATATGTATTAAATCATAATAATATTAAACTTAAAAAATTTTTTTTTTTAATGCCAAGATCTAAGGTTAAGAAGTATATAAAGTATTCATATAACTTATTGTAATAATGTTTTTTTTAAATCTTGCGATTTTGGGTTAAATTGTGTGAATTTAAAAAATCTCCTGCTTTTTGACAAAATCTCCTGCTTTTTCAACACACACCTCCTGCTTTCTCTTGACTAAAGGTTGACAGGTCTGTTATTAGCATAATGTGAAATCTTTGATAAACAATAATTTGAAAAAGACGTATGGAATAAGCACAATAGTACATAATATCGTATAACCGGAAATTTTCGAGGATTTTTATTTTCGTGGGTTTCAAGGGTAAGTAGACAGCATCGAAAATATAAATCCTTGAAAATATTTGAAAAAATCAACAAATTCTATCTAAAATATTTATTGTGAAAACCATAACACACTTACAATTTACCGGAACATTTTATTTCCTGTCATGCGCAGTCCACCGGATAATAGTATAGTCAAGACAACAAGTTAGAATTTTAAAAAAGTTATTGCGTGAATCTCACTGTTTGTAGAATATAATGAAATATTTTTAAATTTCGTATATTGTTTTAATTGTCAATGTCCGCCCACACTGCATCACTGATTCTGGGGTGGATGAAAGCAGATTTCAACATTTTCTGGTGTATTTTTAATTCTGCCATAACTTTCATAATCCACCTTGCATGAATTGGTTTTATCGCCGAAGTACGCATTTCGATCTTGATGTCTGTTACAACTTCGCCGTCTTTCATAGCCAGGGAAACCTGCTTTGAATACCATGTGGTAAACTCAGACTTCATGGCATCCTTAAGTGGTTTGTTCACACATACGTCGTAATTGGCTTTACACAAAATCAAAGACTGATCATTTGTCTGTCGAATAGCATACCGGGTATCACAGTGGCCAATTAGGCTACAGGTGACTGTTCTATTGTTTAACTTTACACATCGGTGGTATCGAACAACTGGCAGCCGAGGTGAAACTTTAATAAACAATAGCAAGTATTCTCGCAACTAGACTTGCTAAAACTCAAAAATAAAATCACTTTAAATTTAGATTTGGCAAACGACGAAAATAAGAAACCTTGAAATGTTTTTATACCCCAAACCACGAAAAATTAAGACCACGAAAATGTCCGGTTGTACGGTACATAGCATATACATGTACTGCTGAATTATTTAATTGACCACAAGTTACATAAATGTTATCATTGAAGTTTTAGTTTTTTAATATAATTATGCACATGCAAAGACATACTAATATATAATAGTGAATTAGTTGAATTTTTTTTTAATCTGCAATTCATTTTTCAGCTTTATTAATAGTTTTTAACAAATAAATTATACTCAATAAATTAAAAATACAAGGCTGCAATCGATGTACACCCCCTCCCCGTTGTTGCACTATTTAAAAACATTTGCGAGTAACAGAGCTCATGTTTACTTTGAGCCCAGCCATGGCTTTTTGGGAGAGACTTTTTCTCAGCTATGAGTGTATAAATACCCCAGAGAAGTGTTTTGGGACAAAGAATGTTAAATAATATACTCACAATAATGACACTTGGGCCAAAATCCCTAAACATTTTTGAACCAATGCCAGCCATCAAAGAATAGCTCACAAGTGGAAAGGGATCTCACCACATCCACGGCCATACAAGTGGTCACTAAGGCATACATTGACACAATAATTATATTTAGATGAATAAGTGGACATGCACTACCAAACAAATAACAAAGTTTAAATCAACAAATGGACACTATTTAAAAAATAAAGTTTAAATCACTAAATAGAGAAGACAGTGGACAGACATATACATTTAGTACTTCCTGGGTAAGTGTTGTAACCTATTGGCAAAATTCTTTATTTATGCAATTGGTAACACAATTGGTTACCTTAAGAAGTATGGGCAAGTGGAAACATGTATGGGGCATCGCTTGCCCTGTGGAAATTGATTTTTTTTTTTTTTAATTTAACCCCTGCTTGTCGTAAATTACTGTGTTTATTTACACTGTGGATACAGGAGTTGGTAGGAGCCGACATCACTTCATCCCAAGCTAAAGTACCGGATGCAAAGAAAACTAAACAAAATGGCTGCCCCAAGTTAGCAGGAATAATCAAGTTTTTTTTATTAACTCTAAAATTGTGTTTTTCATTTCTTAAAAGTGTCAGTATGTGTTGGTGGTTCGGGTATGCATCTTCCCAACACTTAAGGCTCATATTTGACTTATCCTCCCCTTTAATTTGCCATTGTGCTCCTAGAGTGTCTCCCTTGCTGCTAATCGGAACAGTAACCCATGAAGTGGCGACAGCGGGTTTCCTCTCAAAATCTGACGCCATATAACCGTAAATAAAATGTGTTGAGTGTGTCGTTAAATAAAGCATTTCTTTCTTTCTTTCCTAGAGTGTCCTCAAATGTTTTGTGATGTCCTGATTTCATGCCCCTCAAAGGCAATACCGTAGATCTTTGCCTATAAGTCGAATTTTTTTCACCCAAAATTTATTTTATAATTTGTGGGGGTCGACTAAAAAGAGGGTAAAAAAATTTCACCCAAAAATATTACTGTTTTGGGGATTATTTTACAAGTTTTATTGTTGAAGTATGCCTTGTATTTATACTCAAATATGTTAATTTGACACATTTATTTTTTATAACCTATTTTTATTGGCATTAGAACGGTTTTGGTTATGCGAAAAGGCGTGCGATCTCACTCACATGCCAAGACAACAGTCCACTTAGTTAAAATAACAGTCATCACTAATAGCAAAAATGTAAACAATACTAACTACCTGTTGCCTGAGTTTATTTTGAAATCTGGTCACTAGCATTAATGGTTGTTCAAACAATGTTTTGTCAGTGATTAACTTCATGAATATTAGGGGTGCAACGATACGGTCAAAACCGTATTGCGATATATTGCGATATAAGAAACTGTATTGCAATATGTATTGCAATATGGTTGATATTATTTAAATTTAATATTTATGGGTTGTTTTTGTAATGAAAACAGAAGCCATAACTTTTTAATGATCTTTATTAGTTTTAGCTGTCAGGCTAAATATTTTAGGCCATATTTTTATGTTTTAACACAATACTAGTCTACTAGAACACCGGTATGACGGTGTCAAACTATTTATAAATTGTCACATTCGGAAATCCTTACTATCGGGCTTTTCCGAGGTTATTAGCCGAGGTATTTTGAACGATCGGCCGAAGTATTTTGAACGATCGGCCGAAGTATTCAGAGTTCAGTGAAAAACAGCAAAGTGTGATTCTTATTTGTTGGTTTATTTCTTTGAAGATGATAGCCGTAGCCGTAGCCGTATTCCAACGTAAATGAACAATGAATGATAATGTGTAAGTAACAAAACATTTATTTATAATTATTGTTAACTGGTTATTTTCATTGGACTTTTAACACGTTTTGTTTAGAAGTTAGAACCCAAGTATAACCGACCTATCACTTCGTATGCCAACAAGTAAGCCGACTACGCTTGACGTGATTGTTACATTTTCTGTCATCACCAATTAATAAAATGATGTGGTTTTTGTTTGTTTGTTTGTTTGCCTATTTCAAGTCAAATAAGATACAAGGAACAAAAATAGCGTATAAAAATCGCGATACGCAAAACTGTACCGCGGTTTGTATCGAGCTGATCAATTATCGCGGTATACCGGTATACCGGTTTATCGTTGCAGCACTAATGAATATTACTGAGCTTTCCCTTAAAATAACTTAAGACTGATCTCTGCAGTTTACTAGAGCATCATTTGGTACAAAAACCAGTGTACTTTCCAGAGTTATCCTCCTTACATGTATTAATATGGCGGCAAAACATGTGAAAAAACGATGATACATGGACTTTCAGTTTTATCGTAGTGATCTGTTGTCAGTGTTTACAAATAAAGTTGTTGTCTGTGCATAAAATCATGCTGTACAGTGCCATACAGTAACAGTCAAACAGCTTTCACTATCTACTAAGGGAATATTTTGTTTTGATGCAATGTGGGTTGACTGGAATATTGCGATGAACAAAACGTGAAAACCGAAGTTTGTAAACTAATTTTCTTTTGTTCAAAATATTGTACATTATTTTTCTCATGTGCTGAAAATAAGAAATACTTCAATATTTATAAGTTGTTTTTCATGGGTCGACTTATAAACGGGTCAATAAACAAATACATTTTCAGGGCTGGAAATTAGGGACTCGACTTATAGGCGAAGATATACAGTAATTGTAGTGCCCCATCTAACAACAAAAACCCAACCCTGATAATAGTATAAACAGAAAACTAATTTTATACTTGTACTCACTTGTGAACATTTTTAAAATGATTTTTAGCCTTTCTGGTTGTCTTTTTTTCATCAAACAGATCCACATCCAGTTTGACATGGGAACTTTGACCAACATGAGAAAATACACCAAGATCCACTTCCAATCCTAAACCAACAACAAATTCTGTAATTGATTTAGTCAGCTCTCCGTTGTGAACAACTTTCCTTATTTCTTCAAATTCTTCCAAAGAGGATACAGTCAGAGTTATTCTAAGTTCTGTAGATATTTTGACCACTCTGACATTTTCATATGCTTGAAAACATTTGGTCAGTAAGTGGGTTTCTTGTAAGCATTGATACACAGTTCTATGGTCTTCTATCTCCTCATCGTCTTTACCACTGTCATGTACAAGAAGAGGATCAAGACTTATATCAAATTCTGAAAAAGAAAAAAAAAGTTTAACAAAATTATTACTGATATGGTTTAAAATAAATTGCAGCCATTTCAAGGAAAAGTGTTACTTTAAATGGGCAAAATGTGAGAACACAAAAATCAAAACTGCATTATTTACATGTATGAGTACTCATATGACATAGCTAATGTTTTTTGTTAATTATTGTACAACGTACATAAATGACAGTGAAAAAAAATATATATTGTATATAATTTTCATAGTTTAAACAATATTGCACTTTATTAGGGACTCCTTATTAGTTAGGGACATTATTGTACAGTGAATATTGGTCCCATTTTGCTGAATATACAAGAGGTGAATATCTTTTTTACATTGCATACTTTTTTATTCCTCATGTGATACCCGGTAAACAAAGAGTACCAGTGAGGTTTATGATACACCTGTCAGGAATTTGATGGAAAACAATAGATATTAATGAATATGTTACAGGTATGATTCAATACTAATTATGTGAAATGTTTGCAATGGGATGGATGAACAGTTTGTATTGGACCAACTACATGTGAGGTTTGGTGGTCGTGTATGCATCTGTATGCAAGATATGGTCCGGACAAGGATTTACTGTTATGTGTAGTAACCATGAAAAGTAGGTCACCGTGACCTAGTAATAGTATGCGACACACCACCATCCCAAGTTGTTCCTACATGTGAGGTTTGATGGTTCTGTATGCATCTGTATGCTAAATATGGTCTGGACAAGGATTTACTGTTATGTGCAGCAGACCGGGAAAAGTGGGTCACAGTGACCTAGTAATAGTACACGACACACCACCACCCCAAGTTGTTCTTACATGTGAGGTTTGATGATCCTGTATGAAAGATATGGTCCGGACAATACAAATTTAACAGACGGACATACTTATAGACAGACAGACAGACGTACGGACAGATGGAAAACACCATACCATAATACGACCACATCATAGACAGGCATATAAAAAGACAACAGATATCTATAAAATACCAAAATATTGTTTTGGCATTTTTTGATAACCATGCAGTGGTCAGAGTGTGATGACAACATATTTCAGCAAAACGATACATGCATGTGATGATCAACTGCATGGAATCTTGAACAAATAATTTGAATGAGAGTTGTCTTTATTTTATCGGGCTATTCGAATATAGCCAATCTATTAATTCATCATTAAAGACATATAAATTTATCCTGCAATCACTTTATATATACACTGGCAAGATAGGTCACTTGACATAAATCACTTGACATAAATAAGTCCGACTCAACTCTAGATTTTCAATAAATTATTGGTTTCAATAAATAACATTTATTATGCATGAAAATGTATGGTAATGAACTGTTGAGCTGAAATCACACTGATATTCTTCTCATATAAGTACATGTAATTTATTCATGCCATGTCAGTAAACAGGTCACAATGACACACTAAAATAAAAACCTATAATTATGGTAGGCCATTAAAAGTAGTTGGTAAATTATGAGTTGTAAATATTAAAATTAAAAAAATATTTAGCCCTAGAATGCATTAACATAATTTTTGTTTTTTTAAGTTAATGTTTATTAATTTGTTGCAAAAGTTATTTGAGTCATTCTGCAGTAACTGGCAGATTTCAGGTCCAATTCAAATAAAATTTTGACTACTTTTTGTCTCTATTTTTCTTCATCAGCTTGGTAGATTAGTATCATTAGTAAATAATCATAATAGCAGCAGTAATCTATCTGGCCGATTTTGATTTATAATTTATTGAAATCTGCATGGTGTCCCATCTCAGTGTCATCTACGTCACGACATGTAGGCTTTCTTGAACTTCCATTTATTTTGTTTCCCATATTATTTAACCTAATAATGTGAATCCCAGTATATTTACATTACTTTGTAAAACTAATATTCACATTTTGTTTGATATCTTAGACATAACTGAACAGTGTTCAGGTTCTCGAACTGTGACAGTCTGTAAAATGTCAGGCATTCACCGTAACCAGATGTAGATAATCGCTCTATCCAGATACTTTTAATTTTAATTAATGCAGGAAATTGTGTGAAGTTAAACAAGTGCATTCCCTCTGGACACCACTATCTTTCAGTTTGATTAGTTTTAACAGTTTATACTTGTTAAGTAAAAATATCTGTTGTGACTCACCGTGACGTAGATGACACATCGTGATGTTTATGACATTTGTATGCATAATGATAGCCTTAGGACTCATGGGGAAAAGTAATAACACAACTGTTCAGTTTCTTTGTTATTTTCATATTTATTTGTAATAAATAACTGGAAAATTATTGATCCCACACATAATCTTTCCATAATTAACTCAATAATATTTAATTTTTTTAGACTTGTAGGCCTATTGGACAGCAAGAGGGTTTCCCTGAATAATTTACAGCTAAATATAGCATGGTCACCATCTTTGTTTCTTTGTCAGTTGTCTGCAAAGGATCATAGAAAACACTTACACATAAAACAGTGACGTCACTATAGTTAATGCGTGTAACAGACTCCAGATTCTGCACTAAAATACTTTTGTTTCCTACTTGGATTTGGATGTAATTTTGTATAGGCATATAGCTGAAGGTATAAACTTTATTTTTCAAAGCAACATTTAATAAATATTTTGGCGTGAACCTCAATTATTGCAACTTTGATATAGCACCTTTAATACTAAGCAAAATCTTAGAATACCAAAAGTCGATTCTTATCTAGGTAACAGATTGTTCGCTTATGTGACACAGATTTTAATGACAGTTTTTTCCAGCTGATACTATTAGTTTAAACAAAAATATTGTATTGCCTTTCATTAAATAATAGTTTATTTGATACTTCATTACTTGGTAAAGTGAGTTTACCATGTAAGCAATTTGTGGGCACTAGTGAAATAGTGTATTCTGCTAAGACTCAGCCTAAGTGGTGTTTATTAAATTTGAGCAAGGTTCTAGCAAAGGTTTACCTCTTGGAAAGTTAGCTTGGTTTGAGCAAGAAAGTATAGGCAAAACTGTTACAGTGAGATAGAGGCACATGTATAGCTGTCAGGGGTGGGGAAAAGCCCTTTTTTTTCGGTCTGGGACCGATTCTCGATCTCTGAGACCAAATTTTTTTTTTTTAAATGTGCTAACCTAGACATCAGTCTCTCGTGCATGATTTAAAATAATAAATTAATAGTGGTCAATATGGCTGGTGTTTCAGACGTTTGTGATTTTAAAGTCTGCCTAAGTATATCGCCAGTCACTGAAGTCTGACCTACAGTAGTGTCAATCAACTGCCACTAGGCTACACATTTGTCAAAGTCCCTGAGCCGGTCAAGAGATTAAACAGACGTTAACGATAGCACCATCTTGGTTTAGAGAGCCATCAAGGTATTATACTCCAATTAAAACAAAGGACCCAGAATTTGCAACTGGTTACAATCAACACGTGTCAACACCTGTGTACGGAGCTCTGTCGGATCGAGTGTTCTAGTCCGAAGCAAGAGGCTTTTGTGCAATACAAACTGCTTAAAAATAGCATAAAATATACTGAGATAATCTATAAATGTATTTATTGTTGACTGTTCAATGTAGTGTATCCAATAATTATAAAGGACTTTAAAATTAACAAAAGGTTTCCACTTTTTTTGTTAACAAGTGGGAGTAAGCAGAACAGCTACATGTACTGGTTATCTCAAGAGCCAGTAGAGGTCAAATTTCATTCAATCAGTGATGACGTTATTACTCTCTTTGTCTAAACATGTGCTAGTTCAGACTGTCAAACGCCTCAACGGTGCCATCTTTTATTAATTTTCAGGACACAGTACTGAATACTCGTACTTTTTATACATATATGGGAATTAAAATTCATAACTTTTATTCTTTTTTATATTATTTATTCCATTATCATGATTATGTAAAATATATACAATTTGTGGGGGGTTTTCACTGATGTGATAAAAAAATAAAATAAAAAAGTTTCATGTTTTCATGTTTATCGTTTCGCTTTAATGATTCAAGATAAAACTATACAAATGTCACTATGATTTTTAAAAAAACTATTTGGCAAATATCGTCTTTTAAATGTTTTTCTTTCTCTCACCCCCCCCAGTAGTAACGATAGCAAGTGGGACTGATTGACAATTTTATTTTTTCCCATCCCTGATAGCTGTTTTAATTAATATATATATAGAGGTTATTACCAGAGTGTTTTTCGGTATCATCAATATCATAAATTAGGAATAAAATTTGTATTATGCAAGCCTCTGGCGAGCATAATACATTATTTTTATTCCTAATATATGATATTGACGATACCGAAATACACGAGGGTAATAATATGTTTATCATATAAGCTCAAGCTTAATACAACGTGTTTTTGTAAACTGTACATGCATCTTTAATTCCAGTCCTCCATTACTAGATATTCAAATGACGTAAGAATATGTGGCGCTGTGTATTTTTGAATGAAAATGACGTCAAACTCGAATGACGTCATTTTAGATGTCCTTACATCAAAATAAAGTTATGCCTAATGTTTTTTGTTTTCTGAACGCTGGACAGCTTTCAGTGTCAAACTGCCATTGAAATGTTTTTATTTGATGACTATGAATGCATACGTCAATCATGGAGTGTCACCCAAGTACGTTTGCTTAAATGTCAATAAACCAAGTGACGAGACCTCGACTAATTTACATCTAATTTGCAAAGTTATCAAATTCTCAAAGTATGTGATCTGAAAAATATCACATACTTTGATTGCACTGAAAATGTAAGATATTATATGATATATATATCCCCCTCTAACACCCCCCTCCCCCCCCCCCCCAGCCATGTGTTGGTGGAATAATGGACAGAAACAACTAAAAACTTAGGAGATAACCATATAATTTTTTTTTAGATTTATGGGTGTTATATCCATTTGATCCAGCAAATATCATTTTTAACTGAAGATGTTAAAAATGAAACATTTGCGGTCATCAAATAGACAATAACACCTGCAAATCTTTAAAAAAAAAAAAAAAAAAAAAAAAAAAAAAAAAAAAAAAAAATCCATACGGTTATGTCCAATGTAAACTGATTCGTTTTTCTATGGAACTAATTGTATATTTGGTATTTCTTGAAAACAAACCGTGAAACCCCTCAAAACCGGACAGCCAAGGGACCAAGAAAAAAGTCCGGTTGTGAGAGGTATTGGGTTTACAGAAGTTTCAGTATTGAGGTAAACCGATTGTTGGTTGGTGTTCTCTACTGATATTGTAATTAATAAAACTGCCAAAAAAACAGGTACACTTTCGAACTTTCAAATTATTTTATGTTTATCATCAAGTGATAATTCAACATAGCTGCATTTCATTGCGGTAATCATGAGACATACATGTAGGCTATGAAAAGGAGCTTAATCAAATTCGTAAGTTAATCTAACTTTGTACCAATCGAGCTCAGAATAAAGGGAGTACATGTGTTTCCTCCAGTTATTTAAACATCAAAGCTGTTAATTAATCCCTTAATTGGTATTTGTCAACTGCACAACAGTGACACTGGAGCGCTCATGTAATTAGCTCTGCATACGCAATCACGTTATCGGCTGAGTGGGTATTCAAAGTATAAGTAATGCAGTAATGATTGACGTCGGTGTGACCGTCCGGTTTTCTGAGGTAAAATTTGCATTAAAGGAACACAATGGGACCGGATAATTTCGTCCAGTGCAGTTTAGAGGGGTTTCCAGTTTAGAGGGGTAAATTTTAGTGTTAAAAGATATGAAAATCACTGGATCGTGTAAAACGTCTGGTTTTGAGGGAATTCCGGTTTACTGAGGATCCGGTTTTGAGGGGTTTCACTGTACATGCATGGCTACAATCTAACTGTAGACCCGTGAACCATCAACATGACCAGAGCCCTCAAAAGTACCCGGTCTCCGGCGGCAAATCGCCGCCTGAAACAGCTTTTGCCGCCGCCTACTTTTCGTTGATGGTAAAAAAAAAGTGCTTTCTCTTCTTTAATAAAGTCTCCTACAAAAGGGATCCAAAAACAAGGTGCCAAAATAGTTGTTTATTTGTCTTGAAACGCGATTAGTTCACATCGAAATTTTTATCAAGCAGCGTTACCGTTTTGGGTGATGTCGTTGGTTCGTCGTTACACGTGACTTTCAACATGGCTGCTAGAAAATGTAGGAAGCTACCGGTTCCGACATGCTCCAATAACCTTTTTCAAATGTTTCTTGGGGAGGGCCCCCAGACCCCCCACTTTACCCCTGCTATCATCACTGTTGTAGCCTGCTACTTCTTAAACTATTGAGGGCGCTGCATGGCCTGTTCCAATTGCTAATGACATCACTTTCGAATGACGTCATTAGCTTTGCAGATGTTATTTTCATTGGATCCCCGAAAAAGAATGTAATTAACCAATAACAATACAGAACACACTTGCCATCAGTTTTACAATATATTGTAATTGGCCAGTCTTTACCCCTTAATGAAGGTGTGTGTGTGTGTGTGTGTGTGTGTGTGTGTGTGTGTGTGTGTGCATATGTGTTTGCGTGCACATGCATCACTTAAATCATTGTGTATTTCATCAACTGGGTGAGAATAAATTGTTAGAAGTATGCTGTTTTGGGAATACATGTTCTGGGAATGTTGACAAATTAGTGTAAAGATTTTAAAATTAATTTGTTCAAAATTAATAGCAATAGAAAGAAATTTTTATTTAATGATGCACTCAACACATTTTATTGAGAGAGGAAACCCACTGTCGCCACTTCATGGGCTACTCTTTTCGATTAGCAGCAAGGGATCTTTTATATGAACCATCCCACAGACAGGGTAGTACATACTATGGCCTGTGATATACCAGTCGTGGTGCACTAGCTGGAACAAGAAATAGGCCATTTTAATATCAGTGCCTATACATGTATCTTTGTTATATGATGGACATTGTTTCATCTAAGACACACTCAAAATGTCGGCTATCATTTCAACAAAAACAAAATGGCTGTTGTGGATATTAAAAAATGACACTATCACAAACTTGCAATACCACATGGAAATAGTAGTTTTATGGAAATTCAATGTTTCTAGCACCTCGAAGAAGTCGTGACGTAGATGACAAAGAATCTGGGGACATAGATTTGTTTAACTAAAAACTTTGATTATTAAAGATATTTAGTATCTAACAAGTCCTTTTGGACAATGAAGCAAGGTTGGAAAAATCCCGTGCCCGGACGCCTGGGATAACCAGATTTCATGACAGGGCAACCAGTTTTGCTCATGACATAAGCCCGGCTTATTTAAAAAACAAAATCACATCTAAAATAAAAATAAAAAAATCCCACCCAGTATGCTCCCACCCAGTATCCTCTCTAGCAAAATATTTGAAATTACTATTCAATTACTTTACCAGCCGCTAATCCACACATGTTCACATGACCTAAGCAAACTTCAATCAGCCGCCAGCCATATGACTCGGACATCGCAAAAGCAATAAACGTGATGCACCGTGTCTGTTTTCACAGTGAACATACCGTATTTGACAGGAAATTAGCCCATGTCTTTGAATAAGCCCCCTCCATTTTAATAGCATTTACGAAATTAGGCCCTTATTCATAAATAAGCCCACCCCCAACTTTGTCACCTTAAATAAAATAACAGAAAATGCAAGTTTGCTCTAAGTTCATTAAAAAGGTCATATACCTCCTGCAGACAATTAAACACAAATGTAACACAATCTTTTACCACCAGTGAGATTCATCTGATTAAAATTAGTTCTACTGGTCTACCAGTAGATCTAACAGCATTGCGTGGACTCCCATGTCCAGGTGACATTTCATCTATAAATAACAATTTAAATATTGACCAATTACACTTCACCTTTTATAGCGTTATTCGGGAGCATAAAAATTCTAAAAATATCGGACGAGACTAGTTATGCAATAGGCGAACATGTTGGTCTATTTCAACATTAAAAAACAGGGGAAAAGTGCAGTAATAAACTCTGGATTGTATACTATTATAAACAGATTTTATGGTTATACCATCACATTTTTTTTTTTTGTCTTGAAACGAATTTTATATAAAATTTTATATTGAAATTAGTTTCTGGCATACTTCGTAATTCAACTGAATCATTTCGTATACCCTCGGCATAATCCCAAATGTTTTCAAATTCTTTTCAAATCATTGGCATGATTTTGCAAGTAAAGTTTTGATTGGTCGAATGAAAGGTCAACTGGACATGATCTCCAACTGGGTGCTGTTAGATCCACAGGTAATAGTAATTAACCAGTGGAGCTAATTTTAATTATATTGAGTGAGATTTAGCAGTGCAACAATAACAGCGTGTAACATTGTTTTTAATTTCATGTCTGCAGTATTTCTTTGAAGTACCCAAGCCCAAATCTGAACTAAAACCAATATCTATTTTTAAAACCACACTGGGTCTGGTGTTAATGCTAATAATAATTAGGCAAATACCTTCTTCTAATATTGGCTAAGAACAATTGCAATGACCTAGATTGACAACTACATGTATACTTAGCTGTAAATTTAAGTGTAAGCTGGCTGTCTGTGTCAGAAACGTGTATATGTTACAGTCAATCTGTGAAACCAGTCATTACGCGTAATGCCTAAACAAATCAGTCATTTCGCGAAGTGCCTGTGATCACCAGGCGATACGCGAAATGACTGAAAATTCCAGGCATTTCACGAAATGACTGATAATCATGGCCAGCCATTACGCAAAATGACTAAAGTGATTCAAGTCTTATTTGTGACACTTGTATACAGGCTTCTGGTCTTAAATATTGATAAAATCACATTTTAAGAACAAACAAGGATAAGTATATTGACTATACGATTTAAAAATACTACTTAATATTAATTATTATTCACCTTTTGCTATGACTTTCATCTCTATAAAACTAAACATGTTTCTGGAGTTTACTCATAAGTTCTTCTGTTGCAACCAGTACATGGCAGAGTCCTTTGAAGATAAATTTAAAACTAAGCCTTACATAAAGTATGAAGTTTGTAGAAAAGTGCTAATTCCAAAAGATGCACATTTCACAATGCTAGATCTTAAAACAGCAGCAGCTGATAGTGGAACAAAGAGCAGACATACCAATATGTTACTATAATTATTTGAGACTGACTACTTGGTAACATTCAACCTCATATTCATGTACAACTTCTGAAATGATTTGATTTGAGTTTAAATAAAGCGTTACATTAGGACTTGAGTGGTGTGGTATTATAGATAGCACTTTAGTCATTTTGCGTAATGGCTGGCCATGATTTTCAGTCATTTCGTGAAATGCCTGGACTTTTCAGTCATTTCGCGTATTGCCTGGTGGTCACAGGCACTTCGCGAAATGACTGATTTGTTTAGGCATTACGCGTAATGACTGGTTTCACAGATTGACTGTAACATATATATTACAGTCAATGTGTAAAACCAGGCAATCTGTAGAATGCCTGAAAATTTCAGGCAATCTGTAAAGTAACTGATTCACTCAGGCAATCTGTATATTAAAATAGATTGTTTTTTCAATGGATTAGAAGTCCATTGAACATGCATTCATGATAACTTTTGATGTTAACCTGTTTTAATCTATTAATTCTATACTTTGAAAAAATAATCGTAACGGTTAATTACCTTAAAATAGATTGCTTTTTCAATGGATTAGAAGTCCGTTGAACATGTATT
The DNA here is from genome assembly GCF_016097555.1 of Gigantopelta aegis. NCBI lineage: Eukaryota > Metazoa > Mollusca > Gastropoda > Neomphalida > Peltospiridae > Gigantopelta > Gigantopelta aegis. The sequence goes on from NW_024532765.1 coordinate 125,770, forward strand.
CATGATAACTTTTGATGTTAGCATGTCTTAATATGGTATATGAATGTTTTTGCAACGGATTAGAAGCCAGGGTAAAGGTGTTTCTCCATAAATACAGTATGGATAGGCAGGCATATCATTGCTCAGCAATGGCAAAGTTAATGGATGTTCGTTTTAAGGAATTACTTCTAGCAAAGAAGGCCAGTGATACAAAGTTAGTGCTTATGCTGAAAGAGGAATATTTCCAAACAATGGATGAGTTGAAGGAAGCTTGTTCGGTCAAATTAAAAACTGTTAGACAATACTACATTCTAGGACGGTACGAAATACTCCAATGTGGTGATGTGGAGAAGTGAATTCGCAAGTGTGCCAACTCGGCAGAGGAACCAATATACTTTGTGGACATTGATGAAATGTATGACATCATTAAGCATGCTCACATTTCAACTGGACATGGAGGTCGCGACAAAATGGTTAGGTTTTTGTCTAGATATGCAAACATTACAAGGGAAAGCATTGAACTCTTCAAGTCTCTTTGCACTGAGTGCCAGAAGAAAAGAAAACGTGCTACAACAAAAGGGGTTGTCGTGAGACCGATATTATCAAAGGATTTTGGATCACGAGGGCAAGTGGATCTAATTGATATGCAATCCATGACAAAGGCACCACACTAGTGGATCATGGTCTATAAAGACCATTTTACAAAATACTGTGTCCTGCGCCCACTAACATCTAAACGTGCAGTAGAAGTAGCCTTTCAGTTGATGGACATATTTCTGCTCCTCAGTGCCCTTCAAATTCTAGAGAGTGATAATGGCAACGAGTTTACAGCATCTGTCATCACAGAACTCAAGATTCTGTGGCCCGATCTCCTCATGGTTCACGGCAAGCCTCGGCACCCTCAGAGTCAAGGATCCGTTGAACGGCTGAACTGTGATGTGAAAGATATGTTGATTGCATGGCTCGGTGATAACAACTCAACAGACTGGCCTATGGGATTGTGATTTGTTCAATTCCAGAAAAACTGCAGTTATCATTCTGGCATCAAGCAGACACCATACAAGGCCTTATTCGGTACTGATACACGAATTGGATTGCGTACCTCTGTCTTACCAACTGACATTCTGGAACGCATGGTGTCTGAAGAGGATCTCATTGCAGCATATGCTACAACAGACAGTTCATCAAACATGGATGCTGCAGAATCTGATGGACCTGAGCAGGACAGTCAACGTCACCAATGATATTCCCGAATCCTTGTCAGGTATGTTCACACTGTTCGTCACTATATGGCATGCTGTGTATGATGTTATCACCGTATAGTATTACTTTCCAATGAACCACTTTAAAATTAATTTTACTCTGAACTAATATATTATATATAGCATATTATTACTTTTTCATACACAACAAAAATAGTTCACCACTATGCCACAATTAGTACTATTAATAATATGTTATAACAGGCTTTTTGGTTAATGGATGACAAGATTTTTTCTCGGTGTTTTTTCATGTAATAAAAAGTAAACTGATATATGTATTATCAATACTTAAAAAAATATTTAACAATGTTTTATTTTACATCTAGAACAACCAGCTCAACTCTCAGTGCAGCAAGAGAACATCTATATTCAACGTAAGCAAGCAGCTGATGGTCAGATGGCACAAGCAGAACGCATGGCCAAACGAAGTCGTCTGGAGCATGTTGCTGGTAACCCAGGAGACAACATGACCATTCCTATCCCTTTGGTAGACAGTGGTAAAGGGGATCCTCGTAACATCATGGGTGTGATTGTTGATCGAGATCAAAATGACTTGTACTGCATTGCAGTTCACGCAGGACTACTTAAAGGACAATACAGCAGGAACCAGTTTGATTTATGTAACCAAAAGTTATATACTTTAAGTGACATGTGTACCGACATTGAGGTGGGACTCAGACATGCAGTGAAAGATGAGACACAGACCTGTCAACCCTCCCGGATTCCGCGGGAGTCTCCCGGTATTTGATCAAATCTCCTTTCGCCTGTGCGGGAGACAATTTCTCCTGTTAAATGACATTTTTGTAAGCATAAAAAAAAATTGATCCTCTTTTGTCAAAATAACATAAGGGAAGTAACTCTGCCTTTTTTTCTCATTCGGAAAATGTCGACTACTTTCGGTTTCTGAGAATGTAACAGGCCGAATTGTCCCGACTGTTTAACCTTTGCCGAAGTGAGAATTGTGGGATAGCCTATTTATATTGTTAAAAAAGCACATGGAGTTTATAAAATGATGTGTTATTATAATGTTTGTTGTCATCGTAATGGTTACGAAGCGTGTTGCCGCTAATTCAACAGGCTGTGTTGCCATATAAAAAAACCTATCCAATTTAGTTCTAATAACACCTCTGAATTGTAAAATGTCTTCCCACTGGATTACATAATGCAACTATGACGAATCTGAACTGCCAGACTCCGAGTTGACAGCGATACACACGATGCATGTTAAAATCACATGTCACAGCAAGACAACGAAAAGATCAATTAACTGTATAAACATACTTGTGTCAGTTTGTGTGTTTGTATGTTTGTGCAGTAAAATGTTGGTTATAAGGGTACACTTCAAGAAATTATTTTTGTACAATTAAAAAATGTTGTGTTTGACGTTGACATAAAGTTACTCACGGAAATGGGTATAATTCCGGTATATTTTACATGATGTCCGTAATGAGGTTTTACTTATGATTAATGAAAATACAATGTTTATTGCATCATTATAATGATTTTAAATAAGTACCACGCCACCGTTCCTCATTATAGTAAAAACTGAATATTAATTTATAAGATTTATATAAATTTGTCTTTGGTACTTATAGGTACACTAACCACAAATGATAATGTAACGCAACCTGTAAGGCTGTAAGTGTAATACCGTAAATGTACTAATTAATTTTTTTATTTCTTGTTAATGTTCTTAACATTTTTGGATAAAATATTGGGGTTTTTTTTAAAATATGTATTAAATCATAATAATATTTAAACTTAAAAAAAATAAAAAATAAAAATAATTAATAAAAAAAATTTAATGCCAATATCTAAGGTTAACAAGTATATATGACATTATATAGTATTCATATAACTTCTTATAATAATGTTTTTTTTAAATCTTGTGATTTTGGGTTAAATTTTGTGAATTTAAAAAATCTCCTGCTTTTTGACAAAATCTCCTGCTTTTTCAACACGCACCTCCTGCTTTCTCTTGACTAAAGGTTGACAGGTCTGATGAGTCATTGGGTGGAGGTCAGGGCTATGCAAAATGTAATTGTGCTATTAGTGGCAAACGATGCTCATCAAACCGCTGCAAGTGCTACAAGGCAGGTGTAAAGTGCAATAGCAGATGCCACTCCAGTCTGACCTGTCTAAATAAATAAATGTATAGAAGTGCTATTTTGTAAATGTTTTAATGATGTATGTGATGTATGTTTTAATGCATTTATCTCAAATCTGTAGTAAAAATATTCAAATTGTTTTAATGATGTGCATCTATGTATGTTTTAATGTATTTAACTTAAATCCGTAGCAAAAATATTCAAATTGTTTTTAATGATGTATGTGATGTATGTTTTAATGTATTTATCTCAAAACCGTAGCAAAAATATTCAAATTGTTTTAATGATGTACATTGTATGTGATGTATATTTTAATGTATTTATCTCAAATCCATAGCAAAAATATTCAAATTGTTTTAATGATGTGCACCTATGTATGTGATGTATGTTTTAATGCATTTTCAGGCATTCTACAGATTGCCTGGTTTTACACATTGACAGTAACATGTACACTACTGAGTTTGTTGTTAATTGCTGTTGTACCTGTGCGTTAAGTCTTCTCAGCATTAAATTTTGGATGTAAATAAACAGCACTGGTAAGTAATTGTAAATTAGAAAGTGTGTTTCTGATAATTAGATACTAGTAAAAAAAAAAAAAAAAAAAAAAAAAAAAACATTATTATTTTTTTTTAATTATTATTTATTAATAACAAATGGAACCCTAATTAATAGATGCGTTATTGAACAGTTTTTTGTTTTTCTTCCAGGTTCATTTAATTATTATTTATTTTATTTATTATTATTATTTTTTTTTTAAACAAAACTGCATGTCCCCCTAATATTCTGAGAATAAGCCCACCCCAGGCTGAGACAAATAGGGTACTTTAACAATTTATCAAAGGTGTTTTCATTTCTCAAATGATGTCTGACTTACAAATGGACATAAACAGAAAGGATTAAGGAAAGAGGTTTCCATTGTAGAGGAAGTTGTGTTGGTCATTATATACATATATACACTACCGGTAAGTACAGACAGCACAGACACAGAATGAAAATATCCTACCTGTACAAACGATAAGATGCTTGTATTATATATATTCTTTATTAATAAATGAGACAAATGATAATGCTTATTTGTAGTTTATTATTCTTGAAAATAATTATCAGAATCTGAAATATAAAGCATAGATAATACTGTATAAGAATATTTGGGGGCCAACAGAATATGATGCTGGGCTACCACAATTTAGGCGGGCTCGAAAATATGGTATACTTAATTTCACCAGTAAATGATGACTTTCATTTTTTCAGCAAAAAATAAAAATGCAGGATTAAAAAAACCCCCAACATTATATGATATCCCGGTGAGATACTGGGTTCTTGAAGTCTGGTATCCAAAATTAAATTCTGGTATCCCCAGGATATCGGGATACCGTTATTCTCGAACACTGCCTTCTCAGGGAAATATTACAAGAAAATGCCAGAAATATAATTTACTATCTCAAAATAGTGTAGATATTAGAATGAATTATCTGCTAAGATGATTCAAACATAAATATATTACTTGACTTCTTTTGTTTTACCGAGTTATTCAGTACTAAAGTTAGGGGACACCAATTTGCCCTGTTACTGCAGAACGACTCAGTTGTTTAAAATTGCTGTAGGTGATCATTTTGCTTTTGATAAAACCATTTTAAAGTTATCATAGGTAATAAATGTTTGAATTAAAATCCTGGGAATGGTTGAGAAAGTTACGAACTAGTCATTTGGAAAACATTTTTAGCTCTTGTCAGGAAGCATATATTCTTTTTAATTTTATACCCAGCAAACACTTAAAGGGACATTCCTAAGGGACATTCCTGAGTTTGCTGCATTGTAAGATGTTTCCAACTAATAAAATATTTCTACTAATAAACTTACATATTAAATATATTTTCTTGTTTAGAATATCAGTGTCTGTATATTCAATGTGTTTTTGGTCGTCTTAATATTTGTAAGAAGCTCAAACTGGATTTTGTCTTCAAATAATTTCGTACGTACGAAAAAATAATATTTTAGGAAATAAAATGAGATTTAACCTAGTACAAATATTAGAACAAGCAGAAACAGGTTTAATATACAGCCGCTAATATTTTATGCAGAAAAATATATTTGGTATGTAATTACAATTGTTAAAAAGTCTCTGTTAGTCGATAACATCTTAAAAATTGCAGCAAACTCAGGAATGTCCCTTTAAGAAATATGTGACGACAAAAATGCTGGCTGCCGTCTATTAAAGACATGTCTCTAGACAATGTTTAAACAAACTTACCAAACGGCTGCCCACTGCTTGCAGCTGCCATTGTGGATGATATTCTGTGACTACCTCATAATTTAATCAGCATTGTGAGGACATCTGTTGAAGTGCTAGTTTTCTGGAGAGAAAAAAGAAGAAAAACATAAATCATTAAGTATTAAAACATTGTATAATTTAATTTACTGGTAGAAGAAAAAAAAATATTGGAGAATTTTTACAAGAACTGGTCAAGTTGAATTGAACACTTAAATAACATTAGCTCCTTGAATTTGGCAAATTAGAGGGCACGGCCATTTGGCCTCAACTGATAGAGATATTCTTAGTGCATAACAGACAGAAGGCAAATTTCAACAAACATCTTAATATAACAACAGAACCGTGTGTGTGTGTGTGTATGCGTGTGTGCATGCATGCGTATCTGTGTGTGGTCTGTGCATCTAACATTCCTCTCAATAATAAAGGCTTATAAGTTATAAGGTTGTTGTATATGTACATGAACCACCCTGATCTCTAGCTACTTTTGGAAGAGATTAGCCTTATACCAGTAGTGGGTTCTCTCTCTCATGGCCAATTGTTGAAATAGCCATATAACATATGCATGTTAGACACAAAATACATGTAGTCATATTTTAATGCTGTATCAGTTAATTGTTGTTAAACCAGGCCCTTAGGAACAATATCTAGAGGTGGGGGGGGGGGGGGGGCACAATCTCTAATAGTGAGGGACACAGTATCTTGTAGGATGCATGGGCACAATCCACTTTTATCTTCATTTATAGAGTGACAAAAAACCACAAAAAAACAACATGCCTTTTCGTCCTCAAGTGGGGGGGTCCCCTGTTCCAACAAACATTACTTGAATATATATATACATGGTACTTGTTGTATCCAGTATTGAAGACACAAGTTACATAATCATCAAAGCTACATGCATGTACGGTCAACTTTCAAGTTGCCTCTATATATACTTCCCAAAAATTAATGATCACTAATATCATTTCATTTCAATCTGATGTTTGTGCTTATAGCCAATTATGGTTCAAGCACATACCTCTGCTATCTGGGATGTCTGTGTAGGACAGTAGGTTAATGGTTAGTTGTTAGTGTGAGAATATTAGATCTCCCTGTTCACAATGGATGGGAGCTGGTACCAGAATGTGGACCCAGCACTGGTAGCAGGATGTGGACCCATGCAGTACCTACCAATGGCTTAACTACTATATCACGGAGGCTGGTACCAGGCATTGAACCATGCAGCCACTGTACTGACAATGCTTGAAATTGATAGGGGGAGAGGGGGAGAAAGCAAATGCCACTTAAAATGCACAATATTATTATTAGATAATTTGAATAATCTGTTTCACAAACAGCTTTAATTGTGGGTTTGTTTAAACAGTAATTCAGATACATATTGATTACCCCTTAATTTCATGAGTGATAATATGAATCTCAAACTTTTATATGTGCTTTTTTTCAAGTCCTCTGCATGAGTATCTGTCACTATCAAAAGATTACACCATCAATCTATATGACTGGTATATCACAAGCCGTGGTATGTACTATCCTGTCTGTGGGATGGTGCATATAAAGGATCCCTTGCTGCTAATCAAAAAGAGTAGCTCAATATCTGTGTGGTCCTTAACCATATGTCTGACAGCATATAACCGTAAATAAAATGTGTTGAGTGTGTCGCTAAATAAAACATTTCTTTCTTTCTTTCTTTCCATGTCTATAATTAGGCATCTCACTTTCTAGCATTTGTTTCCATCTTACAATTTGACAATATGAATTTTAAGCCTTGAAATTTAAATGGCTCAATGGCAAACTTCTAGCTGAACTGTAACTCTCAACAAGAAAGATTCAGCAAGACCATCAGTATCAGCTTCTAAATATGAAGTTCAGACATACTGTGGTGGACATCAATGCATGTACCGGCCTCGGTGGCATCGTTAGGTTAGGCCATCAGTCAACAGGCTGGTAGGTACTGGGTTCGGATCCCAGTCAAGGCATGGGATTTTTAATCCAGATACCGCCTCCAAACCCTGAGTGAGTGCTCCGCAAGGCTCAATAGGTAGGTGTAAACCACTTGCACCGACCAGTGATCCATAACTGGTTCAACAAAGGCCATGGTTTGTGCTATCCTGCCTGTGGAAAGCGCAAATAAAAGATCCCTTGCTGCTAATCGGAAAGAGTAGCCCATGAAGTGGCGACAGCGGGTCTCCTCTCAAAATCTGTGTGGTCCTTAACCATATGTCTGATGCCATATAGCCGTAAATAAAATGTGTTGAGTGCATCGTTAAATAAAACATTTCTTTCTTTCTTTCAATGCATGTATATCTATCAGGGCACTTTTATTCATTCTCTTCATATGATGTCACTGAATTTAGGAGCGAACCAAATGGCAAATTTATCAGCATTGTAGTCTGTCTTTTGAACATGATTTATTGTAATACAGGATACACTAAAATAAATATTCTGTTGCAAGACATATGGATATGATTGGACTTTACATTTGTGAGCGGTGTTTCAACCTCATATTGAATTATTTCGAGGACTTTGATGGGGTAGGTCTACATGTTTATACCTGTTGCTAACATATTTTCACTTAAAGTTTTCATAAATACATAAAATAATATGCATTTACTAAAGGGTAACTATTATTTTCAAAAGATTTTCCAAAATTGTGTGATATTTTAAAGCAGTTAATGTTGTTTAAAATTGCATTTAAAAAATCAAGTCATTTCCATCTTGTCTTCTTTATCAATTTTAGTGTCCCAAAAAGTATATTCAAAACAAAAATAAGGTACTTAAGATTATGATATAATTATTTCTTATGCATCTGCTTGCACCCTTTTGAGAACACAATTAAACTGAAGAGCAGACAATAGACACATGCTGGGGACTGCTGTAATCGATCAGTGACCGGACCTTACTTGGGGTGGGTGCATGTTCAATGCTGCTAACGAAGTGTTAAAAAGTTACAATTGCACAAAATAATAACAAAATAGTAACAATAACATCATTTTCATCTGAACTTAGTAATTGTTTTGAAAATTATTTATATCGACGTTTAAATATAATGGAAGACCCGGAATTAATATATAACGAAAACACCACACGTGAGGCTAAGTGACAGAATATTGGACGAGTTCGAATTTTGTCATCGTGATAAATCCTGGCTGTCCATAATAGTGTACATCTATCGTCTGATTTATCACGAAAATTAACCAATGGAAATAAGGCTTATATGTAAGTTGTATTAGAATTTATTATACTACCTTAGTTGCCCTCAGCCAATGCTAATTTTCAACCCTACTACTTGAACATGCTTCTAGTAAAGCTACCAACTTTATGTTTTAATTATAATTCCATAAATATTGTGCATGTTATCAGTTTTTGCTAATTAATGCAATATTTTGGTAATTAATCAAATGCCTCACATACCAAACTCTATAATTATCAGAAATACCTGCAAAGTTGTCATCTGCTATGTTGACATTATACCTGTCAAAGTTAGATGATATGTCATGTGAACAATAAAAATTATGGATGACTAGTTGGATTACTGTACCTAGCTCTTATGTCATTCACAGCAAAGTTCTTTTAGGAAATTTCTGGTGGGGCCCTGTTACAGGAACATTTACATTTAGTACAAATCAAAGTGGTTTAGTTGGTCAAGTTTTTGAAGATATATAATTCTGTACCTCTGTCATGGTAGCAATCCGAATTTTGGTGCCCTTAATTAATACATAGGACACGAGGATTAGACATTAATCTTTGACAAGAACATAATATAAATATGTTGTCAGTTAAAACTGTTTATTGTTCTGAAAATGATTCGATATTGTTTAACAAGTTTTAAACATTTCATGATTTTATTTTCAAAATTATATATTGCATGGAGTGTAGACCCTACACTACTATAAAAAAACAACAACATAAAATAGACAGCCAGTGAAACTACATGTATATCGAAAACATATGACATTTGTTAAAATATAGTGAAAGCACCTGTACGACTTAGCGACATGTGTTTTGGAGGAAAACTTGATGTTCATGAGAGATTATTGCTGTTTTTCACAATAAACTAATGTGACTTGAGATAGGTAAAGTATTATTGTATTTACAAAGTATTGTTTTTATTTTTTTTATTTTTTTTGTAACAAAAACACATGATGCAGGGGACTATAGCTATTTAAAAATCTGAGGTAACCAGAAGTCGGTTCACATGTTTTTTACCTAGCTAATCAATTGTTCGGTTACGTGAATTATATTTGCGTAACCTGTGGGTTACCTGTCGGATACCTCAAAGTTATGTGGAAATCACATTTTAAATACATAATTTTTAGCTCAAACCTAAATATCAGCCCAACAGTACTAACTGAAACAAAATAGATGCACTTCCAGATTCTGTTTATTGTCTCGTTTTGCAGTGGTTAATTAAGGCGCTCAATCACAGATTTAGTGGGCCTTATTTCTCTAAATATGGATTATAAATGACAATTACATTAATTTTGAATACCACACCTTGCTGTTGTATCACCCAAAACATTTTAATTGAACCATGATTGAGGGAATCCCATGACAACCTGTGAGCAGCTTCATTTTTAAAAATTGGAACTCTTTTATTAGGAGTCTGAAACGTACGACAAAACCAAGTATTGATGAGGCTATATATACGACAGCCGTGTAAAGTACCTTTGAATTGTATATACAGTGCACGGCCGCCGTAGAGCTTTCAAAATAATTTAAAATATATTATTTCTTGACAACCCCCCCCCCCCCCCAAAAAAAAAACCCACGGCAAATACAGAAATAAAATAACAAATAGTTGAAACATAAACTCACGATTTTTGTTTATTATTATTATTTGGTTTATTTTTATTTTTTATTGTTTTTATTATTGGTTTTGGGTTGTTGTTTTTTTTGTTGTTTTTTATGGAGCTATCTTAAGGACCACTGCGGACGCGTGTGCAGGAATTTTGGCAAAGGGAGAGGGAGGGGTCAGACTGAGGTGAGCAACGTTTATAGGGGTTGACACGCTCCACAGGACAATTATTGGGGGGAAAAACAACAGAAAACAAAATTTGCTTAAACGGGATTGAGCAAGCGATTATTATTATTATTATTATTTATTTTTATTTTATTTATTTTGGGGGGATGAGGGGGAAGCAAGGGTTTGTTTGCTTTTGGTTTTTTTATGGAACTCCGTACACAGTACCACTGCAGACGCGTGTGCAGGGATTTTAGCATGGGGAGGTCTACACGGAGGCGAGCGAAGTTTACGGTGAGGGTCGAGACATGTTCCCCGAAAAATGTATCACCAAAAACATTTGCTTGTACAAGGAGATGGGTATGTGTGCATGTGTGAGACGGGTGGATACATGTAGTTTAACCCTGGGCTACACCTCACCCATGTGTGCGTATGTGAGATGGGCGGATACATGTAGTTTACCCCTGGGCTACACCTCGCCCATGTGTGTATGTGTGCGTGTGTGAGATGGGAGGATACATGTAGTTTACCCCTGGGCTACACCTCGCCCATATGTGTATGTGTGCGTGTGTGAGATGGGCGGATACATGTAGTTTACCCCTGGGCTACACCTCGCCCATGTGTGTATGTGTGCATGTGTGAGATGGGTGGATACATGTAGTTTACCCCTGAGCTACACCTCGCCCATGTGTGCATGTGTGAGATGGGTGGATACATGTAGTTTACCCCTGGGCTACACCTCGCCCATGTGTGCATGTGTGAGATGGGTGGATACATGTAGTTTACCCCTGGGCTACACCTCGCCCATGTGTGCCTGTGTGAGATGGGTGGATACATGTAGTTTACCCCTGGGCTACACCTCGCCCATGTGTGTATGTGTGCATGTGTGAGATGGGTGGATACATGTAGTTTACCCCTGGGCCTGCACAGACAGAAAACATTGTGGCACAATCATTTTTGCTTAATACACAACATAATGTCCTCTAACCGTACTGATCTGCGAAACTAGCTCAACTGTTAGTACTGTTCCCGAATCATAGTTATTAATTATGCTTATCCATAAAAATAATGGTACACTGACAGTTCAAAAACACGCTGCTTAAGAATTATTTTGTTCTATCTGCACTTTTTCGAAATGTTGGGAAATTGAATTTGAAAGTTTGAGGTGTTGGTATTACTAAATAAGCTTTTATTACAAGGCACCAGGTATATCATATGTATTTTTAACTTGAACACTGTCAATTGGGCATATAAAATTCGACAAAATATTAGTAAATACTCCAAAACAACAAAATAAGACTTTGAGATAGAACATAATAATTACAACAAATGAAACTTACGCAGAAAATTATACTGTTCTATCTGCTTTACAATAGATTTGCCCATAGGTTTCTTATAAAGTGGAATAGGCAATGAAAATTTCACATTTTCTTTATCCTGCAGCTTCCAGTAAGTGAAAACATATTTCGTAAAGATCAAATATACTTTAATAAATGATATCCATGTAACAAATAGAAAAATATTTAGTTTTTTTGTTTTTGGCAATGCAAACTATAGCACTTAGTTATATGCCAACTCTGAAACGCATTAAATAAAATTAGTATTCTATTAAAACATGTGCTTTTAATAACTTGTAAAACAAAAACAAAAGGCCAACTTCTGGAAACTGTTTAATGTTAACAGAGAAAACAATAATTCCATTTTGTAATTTAGTTAGTGTTGATTTCTGCCTGTGGAATATTGTTCCATTCCTGAATAAGTGCTTGACGAAGTTCGTTGACGTTAGCGGGTGGGTTGGGACGACGCCTCAATCGTCTGTCCAGACTATCCCAGACATGCTCGATGGGGTTGAGAAACGAGCTCATTCAATAACACAACAGTCAGCATAGCGTTCATTTCTCCTACGGTAGACGCGCACCCTGCCATCACCACATTGTAAAGAAAATCTGGATTCATCCGAAAAAATAAAGGTATTTCAGCGTCGCCGTATCCAACGAGTGTGTACACGTGCCCAATTAAGACGATTTACACGATGACGTTGCGTTAAAACGCATCCGACGTAAGGACGTCGTGCATGTAAACTGTTCTCCTGCAGACGATTACGAACAGTTTGCCCACTGATTCGGTTATTATGAAGCCCAGGTGTGTTAGCAGCAGTAGCAGTGGCAGTTTGGAATCGATTGCGCAAATGCGTGTTCATGATATAGTGGTCTTGACCATGTGTTGTAACACGCGGACGTCCACGACGTGGCAAGTCGTTGGTGCTTCCTGTCGTTCGAAATCTTACACGAAGATTTCGTATCGCTCGACTAGAACTCCCAACATGCCTTGCAACGTCTTCTGTCGACATGCCAGCATCAAGCATGCCAATCGCCCGTTCGCGTAAATTATTGGGTATTCTTGGCATACTAAAAATGCTACAATGTAAAAAATGTTAATTGTTTTACAAATTTTGAAGCGTTTTCGTTCACTTGACAACAATGTCAGTAAGACAAGTAAAACAAATTGACCGAATACTACACGGGACATGTCAAACCATGCATGCACGTGCAAATTGAATTTCACGTTGTCGACAATTAACAGTGCAAAAATAATCGATAAAATTCATGAATCCTGATAATACAGCTCAAGGCTACCTATATAATTTCATTACACAATGAATTCTTTAACACAACAAATACTATATGTACAAATTGGAAGTTTCTTTTTTTGTTCAGTATACATTTAGAAAACCACCACAAAAAAGAAGAAAAAAACATAAAACAATCCTTAAACACATTGCAGAAGAAATGGGATCCGATGGAAAACAACTACAACATGTACATGTAATCTCGACTGTGGTAAATAAGAGAATCATGATTTAGATGGTGGTAGGTACAACTGTAACTATAACTGTAAACGTAAATGTAACTGCAAACTTTAACTATAGCTACATATGCAAACTTCAGCTAACTGTACCTATAATTGTGTCTGTAACTATACATGTAGGCCATGTTACCTAAGGGCATGAATTTAAGCATGGATTTATGATCTTGTCTTTTCTTAACTGTGGAATCGGTTTTAACACAGACGGGGTAGGGAGTTGGAACTTAGTGTTTTGGTTTCTTGCTTTTTGTCGAAGATTACCTTCATCTTCCTCACCTGAAAATGATAATTTAAAATGTGCTACTTTGGGTTTTCGAGATGAAATACTGATCATTTTCAATTTTGTGAAGGGTATATTATCAAACTTTACGCATTTTGATATAGACTGATAATCTAAGAACATGTTGGCTTTCATTTGAATGATGACCATAGGCTGTCTACCGACTTGTTTCAACAAACGAACAACTCTTTGACCTTCAATGTCGTTTCCTTCAATTTTGCAGTGGAGATTATCTACTTCCTGAATTGAAGAGAGCCCTGGTTCACAAAAGTTTTGCTGAACAATTTGGACTCTAGATCTGGCGATAAACTATTTCAATGCTGTGAGCGTGATAGAGTTTCTGTTTTGCGTGACATTTGAATCGGACAACAAAATAATGTTTTTGTTATCTCGGGGAAATCTGTTACAAACCTATCTAGAATTGCAATCAGTGCACTTGCCTACAATAACAATTTGGACATTTCAGCAGAGGATCCAAGGGGTGCGAATGACAATTTTTATCCTGAATACATTGTAATGAAACTTTGCATGTGTTTACTTTGACATTCCATTTTGGTTACAAACACAATAAACTTGTTTTTGGAGATATATTTGTACCTGATTTCAATAGATTAAAATGACCGGTTCTGAACTTACCATCACCATCATCAAAGGATTTTGGTGTCACATGTCATATTTGATAACATATGACTGGTCAGCTAAGATAGAACAGTTTAACATTAGGATCGAGTGATTATTTTGAGATAGAACAAAATAATGCCGTTAATATCTTTATTACAAGTAACAGTTTGCAACTGAAACCAGTTTCATCTTCAAGATTATAATGTCAGCTTTCCAATGATACCCATGCGCATATCTCCATTTGACCCAATTTCGTCGATAATACAGTATAATTCTCAAGAAGTGAACAGATAACATGTTTCCTTCCGACTGTTTCCAGTTACAAGCCCCCACTGTTAGTTTGTGTACTGTCCGTAGTTGGTGTGTGTGTATTTTCTTTTTCAGATAATCTCAGAAGCTGATAATTTTATTTATTTATATGTATTCATTCATTCATTTATATAATAATAATACATGTAATAATAATAATAATAATAATTATTATTATTATTATTATTATTATTATTATTATTATTATTATTATTATTATTATTATTATTATTATTATTATTATTATTATAGTACTGCAGGGGCAATATTACACTATTCATATATGGTAGCAGGGTAAAATGGGTATGGCGCCATACCCAAATCTTATTGCAGATTTAAAAAAATTTTAAGTTAACCTTGACAAAATTAATGACTCTTTATTATTACTGTGTGATTTTCATAACCCTAACCCTACACCTAACCCATATTATTTTTTGGGGAGACCCCCATACCCCCTATCGACTGCTGTTGCATTCAGCAAACACATTGTAAATATTTAATTTCATAGTGCCATACCCAAAAAATTATTTCCGGCAGAAACACTGAGTAGGTGTCTATGGAAAACGTACACAAAAGGGTCCGCTAGATTCACATTCACCCCCCATTCCCCTGTTTGTAGTTAGTATGTATTCCTCTTGTTCCAAGTGGTTCGGGAATATGGATCAATCAAATGCTTATTTACCGCCTATATACATTTTTGCTGTGTTTATAGGCAGCCCTTGTTAGAGGAGACCATATACACGGCCGTCGTATATATAGCCACTTCGTATATAAACACCGTCTAGTACACAGTATTCTTTAAAAATGTAGTAATTCCTATTCCAAGCCATTTGTAATTACCCATGGGGTTATGGCATATTTTATATAATAATAAATTTGACAAACTGAAAAATGAATGCAGTGTTTAGGTGTTTAGATTTTCCCGCGAACAACAAACAATAAATTTATCTGTACATGCAAAGGCCTAACTAGTTGAATCGTCGCCGTTTAAAATGCTTCTGTTGCTAAAATAAATTAATGTATAAGCTTATTATCATTCAGTACATGTTTATATATCTTTTTATAACTTATTTTCATAGGATGGTCAAGCGTTCTCGTTACACGAGCTTGGCAAATTGTTTTGTCATTGCAGTTATTCGGGGGGTTGCCCATCACGTGACAACAAAAATAATACATCACACCTCTTCGCTCCAAATAGCCATTATTTTTACAAAATATCAGTAATTAGTGGGTTATGGTAGTTATGTAGATGGTTAAAAAAAGGTACTTTTAGCGACAAATCAAATGTATATATTTTAAGATAATACTTTGTTAGGTCATTAATTAGGTCAACCATCCGTGACAGAGCGCCTTTAAGTTACTTTCATTTTATCAATGGTACTTCTATACTACAGTGACATTCCAAATGTTTGTTTTTTAAAGCTCATTAAGTATTTTTCAACTTTTGTGACACTTTTGGACTTTTTCAACATTTCAAAAAAAATTATGTCTAATATATCCTTTACACTTTAGAGATAAAATAGCAGTAGATAATTTAGCCTTTTGTAAGTTTTAATTTCTGAACGTCTACAGGTCACAGCGTAACCGATATCATTTGCACTTCGCGTTAATTTAATTTTGCATAACCGACACGCGAATAGAATGGTGGTTCACGTGAAATATTGTGCACTGATGGCGCCAGGATACTTTTGTGCTGGCTAGGTGCCATTTTGCATTTTTATAAAATATTCTCCAAGAGGGTTGAAAGGATATGAGTAATTCAACAGCGTCATAAGTGTTATGATATAAAAGCAAACCTGGTGAAGTCATATTAATTATGTCACACACTTCGGAGTCTTCCATCCCTTAAAAGCCCCCGCACACGAGAGCTATATCAGCTGAGCAAAACGTTACTCGAGACTTTTTGCTAGAGTGACGTCATCGTGACAGTCGTAAGCAAACTAGCTCAATACTTAGCTCATCGTGTGGACTGACATTGTTATGAGCTGTCTGAAGTAACATTTTGCTCAAGTTGATAGCTCTCATTTACAAGAATATTCCGTAAAATAAAGTAAAATGGCAGACGGCAAAAAATGGCATCCTTTTTGTCCTAGGAGATCTTTGCGAAATCGTTATAGCTAGGTAACATGTTGTTAATTGTTTAGGCAAAAAAAAAAAAAAATATTGTTTCCTATTACATGCTGGAAAAATATAGGGTAGGTATAGGTAGGAAAAACATTTTATTTTGGAAAATAATTTTATTTATGGATATTAAATAAATGTATGGACTACCGGTATCCAAAATAACCTCTGCATGTATAGAAATGCATTATGCAAACCAACAATACCATTCATCACTGTTTTCCCTAGAAATGAAGTAAGGCATGGTAAAGTGACGTTTTGGGGGCATATTTTATGTGCAGTTTTAAATATAAGGGCTTTTTTTTCCATTATACAATTTTCAAAAGGACAAATACCTTATGGCCATTTTATTTTCTATATCTATTTCATAACTTAATTAAAAAAAGGAAATATGTAGTACTATCCACATAGGTGTGTTTAAATGCTTCTTTTTACATGGGAAATTTATAAAAGGCAAGGCATTTTGATTTTGAGGGCAACATGGTGCTAACCTATCTGTGGGAGAGTACATACAAAAGACCATTTGCTGTTTAATAATAGGCAGAATTTAAGGTTTAATACTCTCATACTAACACTTAACTTCTGTACTGGTCCAGGACAGACTTGGTTGAACCTTAATTGGATAGAAACCAGTAAATAAGTTATAACAATTTCTTTTAATGAAAACTGAAAAGAAGGGTTCTATATTTATCTGTCCAACAATAACATTTAAAAAAAAATTGTATGAATATTATCTTTCCTAGTGTATCTATAAAATGGTAGACTTACCAATTTTATAATTTAATAATTGTTGAAAAGTAAAGTTTGTTTTATTTAACGTCATTAGAGCACATTGATTTTTATCTTTAATATCATCGGCTATTGGACGTCAAACACATGGTCATTCTAACACTGTTTTTAGAGGAAACTCACGAAGTTCCCAGTGACCACTTACAAAAAATAACGAAACGCATCGAGATCTTACTGACATATTTAATCATTTGATCGGAACACCTCGCTACGCTAGATGTAGAGTAAATCGGAAAAGATCGCATATATTCATGAAAACAATTTTCCGACTCTTTGCCCAATATCTCACGAAAGTTACCGAACTTCAATTTGAAGGGAAGTAACTCCATCAATCAATTGTTAGAAGAAAACATTTTGTGGCTAACGGGTCGCCCATAAAACTAAATTTGCGACAGTAAAACCACCGATATACATGTACGTCTGCAAATCGGAAAACACAGTAGGGATATCCCCTAAATGACACCAAGTTAGTGCTTGTGATAGTTTTGGAATGTTTTCGTGGAAATCGTTGTTATATTAAAAAAACCATCTTTGGATATACAAAAAAAGTTTTAGGGTCGGCAGGTTCAAATTAGGGTCAGTCGGGTAACTGGAAACAAACAATATTTTATGATACGCCTTATCATCTAGTATGTGGAATTTGTATCATTGTAATGGTTTTTTCACAATTTCTCTCTGGACAAAAAATATCGTAATTAAAATTTATCGTAGAGGCAAACTAACTTGCATGTAGCGACAGCTTTGTTTTGTTTTGAGATATTTTATTGATCAAAAAAGAATCAAAAGGATTTCACCACAGGCAGAGACTATATAAGTGCTCTCCTAAACAAGATGGACATCAAGACAATATTCATAATCATATATATATATATAAAACATAATAACAATGTCCAATGGCATAAAATATTTAACATAATTAATATTTTTTAATATATATATATAGTAATAAAAGGTAGAGAGTAGATAGAATAGAAATGGGATAGTTGAGAAAAAGTATAATAGTAATGATCCTATTGTTGGAGCTAACCTTATATGGGACAGTAAAATCAGAATAATAAGTGAGTTCAACTCGAATCTCTTACTTTCAGCTATATATTTATGTACTGATTTAAAAATTAAATTGTTTTCTTCAATTGGTAGGTTTATTGACCCGGATAGTAGTAGATAAATGTCTAAGATATCAAGGTAATTCCGTAACGATGCAAATAATTCATATCTTTGTCTGATGAACAGAGGGCAGACATTAAAATAATGAAAATTATCTTCACAGTTATCTCCACATGCACAGCTTGGGCTATCAGAAAGATGGCTTAAAAATAAATGATAGTTTAAGTTGCTAGCATAGTTACGAAGCTGACAATGGATAATGTTACATTTACGATTTCCATAAATATAGAAGATAGGATTGGGATTTCCCTTTTTTATTAAAAAAATGTATAGGTACAATGTACGCAGACATGGTTCATTTTGAGTTAAACTGTCAAGATTATTCCATAACTCCAAAGTATTAGGAATAAAGCTGTTTTTATATGAATTAGTATGGCATGTTGGTGGAGTTAAATGGACGTTGATTTCTGAGTGTAAAACGATTAGTGGGATTAACATAGAGCAAGATTTCATCCAGCAGATATTGAGGTGTTTCGCCTTTAAGTATTTTATGCATTAGAATTAATTTACTATTTTTGAGACGTTTATATAAAGGTTCCCAACCAAGTTCCTAATATAGTCTGTCTAGAGATGTTCCTTTCCCAAGTCCTGTAATGATACTGGCAGCTTCAAGTTGCACTGACTCGATTGTATTGGATTCTTCAGCTGTACAATTATCCCAAATTATATTACCATATTCTAAGACTGGTCTTAAAAATGCAACATACAATTTAGTTAGGGAATTTCTATTTAATTTATATTTTAACATACGTAGAATGTCGTTTACAAGCTTTAGTATATATGTCATTAATATGATCTGTCCATCTACCATTGGAGTTTAAAGTAAGCCCTAGATGTTTGTGGGAGGTTACATTATCAAGAGGAATTCCATTAAGATATAGCTTAGGAATATCAATATGTAGTTTTCTTGTGAATAACATTGATTTGGTTTTAGTTATACTAAATTCAACTCCCCAGCTCATGTATAGATTCTAAGACTTCATTTAGCATTTAGGCTGTAGAAGTATGGTCACTGACAATGCAGTATAAAGAGGTGTGTCGATCATCAGCAAATAATTTTATTTTATTAGATACATTGTCTACTACATCATTTATGAATATTAAGAAAAGATATGGCTCAAGTATAGATCCCTGTGGTACTCCAGCATTGATATTCCTCCAATTTGAGAAGTAACCATTAAGTTTTACTTTCGGACAAATAACTGCTGAACCAATTATGAAGATTATCACAGATACCATATTTCATTAGTTTAAAAATTAAACCTTTATGCCATACCCTATACAAATCTAATGTCCTTGCCATTATCTAGTTTTTTAATTATATATACATGTTTGTATAGTATCATAAATAATTAGTAGCTGATTAGTTTTAGAATCTTTTGATCTGAAGCGTGACTGATTATTAGTAAGAATATTATGATCATGAAGGTTTTTAAATATAATTTTTTTCTAAGATTTTGCCAAAGCAATTTGTTACAGAAATTAGTCTATAATTTGAGGGACTCTTACATAATATCACCTTTACCTTTATATATGGCTGTAACATTGGCACACTTCCAGTCCCGTGGCACACAACCTAGTGAGAGAGATTTGTTAAAAATTTTGGTTAGTGGTGTTACAAGGGACTGACAAATGGATTTTATTAACTTAGGTGACATATTGTCTGGTACCGGCGGTTTGTCGACATTAAGGGTTTTAATCTGATCGAGAACATCTTGTTCTGAGATTACAATATTAGATAATTTATATGGGGACAGTAGATTGATATTGGGTAGATTTGGTTCGTTTTCAATTCTCGATATGGAGGCAAAATAATCATTTAACGCATTTGCTTTATCTCTTGGATGAAGGTGAATGTGATTACCATCAATAATTGGGCTTGATACTGTTTTTATTTCTGAATTTGCTAATGGATTTTGCCAGTTTTCACCATTGGTTAATGGGGGTTGTTTTGTCCATCAGTGTATTTTGTAATTTTGTAATATAGTTTTGTTTGGCCTCTCTAATCATATTAACTCCCTTGTTACGATGTTCTCTGAAGTTTTTCCTTTGCTCAGGACTATTTTTAAGTTTAGCTTTTTTATGAGATCGGTTGCGTTTTCTAATGGCTTGCCTGATACCTTTATTTACCCAGGGTTTATCATTGGGACGTACACCAATAATCTTCTGTGGAATATATTTATTGATTGTGTGATTTAGTACATTATTAATAATTTCGCTACATACATTAATATCATTTATGTTATCAAGTTTCTGGTCCCAGTCAATTTGTAATAAATGGGTTGTAATTAAATCATAATTAGCATTTTCATAATCTAATACTGTTTTTGTATAGGACTGTTCACGAAGTGAACTGAAGTGTATTTCAATAATTGATGGACAATAATCACTACAAAAGTTTGGCAGTACCATACTATTCCTAATAAGATCAATGTTATTGATAAAAATTGGGTCTAATAGTGTTGATGTGCTAGGGGTGATTCTTGTAGATTCGTGTATAATATTTTCCAGGTCATATTTTCAATAGTTTGTGCAAAAGGATGATTGCGATGTATTTTAACAGGTCCTCGTTAAAGTCACCTACAAAATGTACAATGATAATATTAGGAAACATATTTGTACATTTATCGATTAATGAATCAATTTTGTCCCAGGATGATATTCTGGCATTGGGTGGTCTATATACACATACAAGGAGAAATTTATTTGTACCAGTATTGATTTCTACACATACTACTTCAAGGTCCATAAAGACAGGATCATTAAAGCGTTTGGCAATTAAGTTGTTTCGGATATACAGTATAACCTTGATTTAACGCCAACAAATGTTCCAAAATAATTTTAGCATTATATCGAGTTGGCGGTATAGTGAGGGTGCCTTGGTTTACTACCAAACTTAATTTTTTTTTAAGTTGTTGAATGTCAAGAATATGACATATGTTTTAAATGTAAATAACAGTAACAAAAGTAACAACAACCAGGTAACAACATTATTATTTTATTTGTCTATAAACATGGCAAGTCAATACACAAAAACGTAAAACGCGCACATGTATGTGTTTCAATCGATCTGTGAAATACATTTATTTTTGTTCTTTAATCTTTTTTGATGTACACATCTTTTAAGACGTAATTTTTGATAATGTCACTGGCCTCGGTTCGCCCATTAGCAATCAGCTGTTTGTCAACCCCGGCACTTTCACCTGAAATAACATGCTGCGCGATGCTGTGTCGACTTGAACCTCTGTAGCCACCCATTAGAATATGCGAAGTCGGAAATGTTTAGTTCATCACCAAGGACCTGGCTTTGACTCTCATCTTCCCACTTTTCCTTTTGAAGTAGAATATCGCTAACTGTCCTTCGTTTTACAGGATAGGCCCACAACGCTGAGAAGTGATTGGCTATATCTTGTTGACTTTTAGTTCAATTTATCTTAGAGTACTGAACAATTTCTCTTTTTTTTAACTGCGTCTAATACGATACGTTTTTGCTTTAAATCCATTCTGCTGTAATAAAATGCGTTACTGGTGTCGTCGTATTTATGCCAAAGCTAAATAGCAACTTAACATGAGGCCATGGTCGAAATATGCTTGAGCATAATAAAACTTACCTAAAGTTTGTTTATTAATTAAACTTGAGTCGTTGCTGACAGCACTTCAAAGACCCGATGTAACAATCCACGATTGAAATAATGAAATCTAATGCACCCCTCTGTCACGTGATCACTATAGCGGCTGTTCTTTCTATACCGAGTGTGCGCCTGCGGAAACAATTCTAGCACTTACATCCGTTAATTGCTACACAATAAACAAAAACAGATTCAGTGTGTACTGCCAGTGTACAACGGTGTTAGGATTTCCCCAATCAACAGATCGCTAGTAATTATGTCACTATAATCAACTTTGTGACCAGACCATTGGCGGCAAAATCGAGGGAATTATAATGGCTAAATGGAGTTCGGTTCAAAAACGTCGTTGGCGGATGGCGGATACCGAGAGTGGCGTTATATAGAGGGAAATAAACATGAATGAAAACGGTACTTTAAAGAAAGTTGGCGGTATGCGAGGTTGGCGTTAAATCGGGGGGGGGGGGGGGGGGGGGGGGCAATAAATCAAGGGTACATGTATATTAATATTCCTCCTCCATTATCAGTTTATTTGTCTCTATGGAATGGTTCAGGATTTAAGAAGTTATCAATTGCTATATCAGAACTATTCACATTATTACTTAATCGGGTTTCTGTTATGCATATAATATCACAATCACCAAGTTCAGTATTTATTAGGTCTATCTTATTCCTTAACGAGTTGACATTGATGTTAGCTATTTTAATATTACGTCTACCCTATTTAGAGGTATCTGGACCAGGGTTGGGATGAATATCTGAGAAGGTAAGGAGAAAATAAGATATTAGAGAATCGAGATGAGTTGCTGTTCACCAGGGAATCCTGCACGACAACAGGAAAATTATGGAGGCAACTCATTTTGTAATATTATTTTATATGGTTTTCCACTGCAGTTGCAGGACCCTGTGAGCACTAACTTAAATTTTATTTTAATATAATTTTGGAAAAGAAAGGAAGGCTCTAACCAATAGGAAATGATATAGAAAAAGCAACAGAAAGAAAAATAGTATAGGACAATATGTACAGAATGTACAAAATAACTGCTATGTATAACCATTTAATACATGGTATATATCGGTGAAGAAAAATTAATTATAGTTGTTACTATTTAACAACTAGGAATCACCTCTTCACGAGTTCATTCGAATGCATTCCTAATAACAATTATGACATTAGTAATGTGCCATAAAATGGCAGATGAATCGATTTAATTACAAGTATATATTAGCTGGCTACTAAATATAAGTGACTGGTGACTAAAATATTATACTTTACTGGCCAGGGAAGAGTAAATTTGAACTTGCTTTGGAGCATAAAAAGAATCACTAATAAGATATGTAACGGGGTAAAAATATATGATACTGTATGTATATATGTTTTATTTTATTTGCTACTTATTTTATAATATTTTATTAATTGGTTATTTCGTTTGTTTTTAGGATATTCGTCCTAGAGAATTACCCTATTAGACAACGCCTTAACCTTTCTTTCGCATCAAATTGGAGTTTAGCCAATGATATTGTATTCTCGTGTTATATGACATTGGTCACGGCTAGTCTGTGCCATATTCACACTGAACAGCAAGCCATCAACACACGACATAATACTGTGCTATTCTCAACTATTTCTAGATTATTTTTTCACCTTTTCTGCGACGGTTACACAGGTTTGGCTAACATGCATTTATACATTTATATAATTGTTGTGCACATTATTTTCCATTATGATTTAAATATTAACTATTGATAGATATAAAATCATAATCTGCATTAATAACTATTGATAGATATAAAATCATAATCTGTATTAACTATGGATAGATATAAATTGATAATGTAGTTGACACTAGGGTTTATAAGTATTTAAAAGTATATTTAATGTATTTTAAATATATATTCTTAATTTACTAACTGTAAAGACAACAATTATTAGGGTAATTATATTGTATACAATAACAATAAATATATATAGGTCTAACCATTATATATTTTAGCTTATATTATGATGTTTGTTTATAGGATGAGGAATTGCCATTAATACTCAGCAACCAGTTTGGTCCATAGCCAAGGTGTGTAACTTAACTATTTATAGGTGTTTGTGTGTACATTTTTCAGTAACAATATATGCACACATTTTTTGTGGGTTTCACAAGCGTGTTGGCTAGCGCTTGTCATTTTGTAAGCTGGATTGATGAACCAGTAGTGTATTTATGTTGTATTGAATCAGTGGGTTATGTCCACGGATGAGGTTTTGGATGTATATACATGTTTATTCTGATAACGTATAACTGTGTGTTAAGTAATCTATATATTGGTATCCTTGACGATGTGTATTTTGTCAAGTTGTGAGATGTATAACATTTGCATTGTATGATGACACATTGTTTTATCAATTATATTATATTACATTAGTTTTATATACTATTTTCAGGACCTTTATTTGACGTTTATAAATCGAATCCTGCCCAGCATTGGTGTTGTTCCTAATTAGAGAGATTTAACCTATATGCTACAGAAATATACATGTTTAGTGTCCAACAAATAAGCACAAATCATTGGGATAGTTATGATAGACAGATAAACAGAAATAAAGATAAAGACAGGAAAGTATATAGATCTACATATATGCACAAACATACATGCAAACACATATACATACAATTATGCACACATACATTATTACACACCATACGTAAAAACATATAGCCTGCATGGGCACATATACAAACAGACATACATATAGTTATATTTATGGTTGAGAACATACATGTACTATCACGCTAAATGCACATACATCATGCTAAATGCACATACATGTACTATCACGCTAAATGCACATACATCATGCTAAATGCACATACATGTACTATCACGCTAAATGCACATACATCATGCTAAATGCACATACATGTACTATCCTGCTAAATGCACATACATCATGCTAAATGCACATACATGTACTATCCTGCTAAATGCACATACATCATGCTAAATGCACATACATGTACTATCCTGCTAAATGCACATACATGTACTATCCTGCTAAATGCACATACATGTACTATCCTGCTAAATGCACATACATCATGCTAAATGCACATACATGTACTATCATGCTAAATGCACGTACATGTACTATCATGCTAAATGCACATACATGTACTATCCTGCTAAATGCACATACATCATGCTAAATGCACGTACATGTACTATCATGCTAAATGCACATACATGTACTATCCTGCTAAATGCACATACATCATGCTAAATGCACATACATGTACTATCATGCTAAATGCACATACATGTACTATCATGCTAAATGCACATACATGTACTATCCTGCTAAATGCACATACATCATGCTAAATGCACGTACATGTACTATCATGCTAAATGCACATACATGTACTATCCTGCTAAATGCACATACATCATGCTAAATGCACGTACATGTACTATCATGCTAAATGCATGTACATCATGCTAAATGCACGTACATGTACTATCATGCTAAATGCACATACATCATGCTAAATGCACATACATGTACTATCATGCTAAATGCACGTACATGTACTATCATGCTAAATGCACATACATCATGCTAAATGCACATACATGTACTATCATGCTAAATGCACGTACATGTACTATCATGCTAAATGCACATACATCATGCTAAATGCACGTACATGTACTATCATGCTAAATGCATGTACATCATGCTAAATGCACGTACATGTACTATCATGCTAAATGCACATACATCATGCTAAATGCACATACATGTACTATCATGCTAAATGCACGTACATGTACTATCATGCTAAATGCACATACATCATGCTAAATGCACATACATGTACTATCATGCTAAATGCACGTACATGTACTATCATGCTAAATGCACATACATGTACTATCCTGCTAAATGCACATACATCATGCTAAATGCACGTACATGTACTATCATGCTAAATGCACGTACATGTACTATCATGCTAAATGCACGTACATGTACTATCATGCTAAATGCACGTACATGTACTATCATGCTAAATGCACATACATCATGCTAAATGCACATACATGTACTATCATGCTAAATGCACGTACATGTACTATCATGCTAAATGCACGTACATGTACTATCATGCTAAATGCACATACATCATGCTAAATGCACATACATGTACTATCATGCTAAATGCACATACATGTACTATCCTGCTAAATGCACATACATCATGCTAAATGCACGTACATGTACTATCATGCTAAATGCACGTACATCATGCTAAATGCACATACATGTACTATCATGCTAAATGCACATACATGTACTATCATGCTAAATGCACATACATGTACTATCCTGCTAAATGCACATACATGTACTATCATGCTAAATGCACATACATGTACTATCCTGCTAAATGCACATACATCATGCTAAATGCACGTACATGTACTATCATGCTAAATGCATGTACATCATGCTAAATGCACGTACATGTACTATCATGCTAAATGCACATACATGTACTATTATGCTTAACATATGAAGTTACCTAGTAAATTATGATATGTTTTAATTATTATGTACACAAAACAAATACATAGCAACAGCTTTTGTCATTGGTGTGAAAGCTGTCGCTATGCATTTGTTTTGTGTACATGATAATTGTTGGGTGACGGGAGGGTCCAGTTTTTCATTTGACCTCAAATGTCAAAGAAACTTTTACAGTGTGCAAAGTTTCATGTTTTCTAGTCCGAAAGGGCGTATAAATAAAGTTTGGTTAAGAAAAGTATTCACTTAATGTGTGCGCTGCACAACATGCTATCCTGAAAGAGTGAACGATTTTTTCAGCTTAGCCGCTCAGCCCGCTGGACTACAGGTTGCACTATACCAATTAATTTCCGGCTGGGTCGAAGTTCGAGGTGTACCGAACTTGTGATAGAGAAGTTAACACCACAAGTCCTGTGATTGGTTATAAATGTGAGTGTGTTGGTTGTAAAAAAAATTAGTTTCATCTGGGCTAAAAATGTATGCAATTTTATTTGATGTAGTACCACCGTGTCAAGTAGCCTTGTGCTTGGAACATGTATGGGGTACCTGTAAAAAAAAGTACTAAAATTTTGTGCGAAACTAGGGGTGTTGCAGAAACATCTGGTTATACCGAAAATGAGCCATGAAAGGTACCATTTTCTGCAGTTAATACTTTGAGGTAGGGGTTGTAGTACTGATATTTATGGGTCACAGTTTGGTTGATATATTGCATATAGTGTTTTTAAACACAAACGTTAACATGGTCGCCTATGGGATTTGAATTGGTATAGTCCAACCTATAGCACATATTCAGTGCATAATAAAAAAGATTATGATTTTTGTGATTTAATTAAATTAAACTACACTATTTGATTAATTAGCCGTCACTCGGCCATGCAAGTTCGCAATGACCTTGACCTTGACAATAATTACTGTACATAGCTCTGAATGGAGTTTGAACAAAAATTAGCACTGAGGAAAAGTTGGTTTTGGCCTATAATTCATACTATACAGATTTGAATGTTCTTATTTACATGGTGTTTGACTTGCCATATACAACTGCTCTTAAATATGTTAATATATCTAGGCAGTCTGAACTTAGATTTTAATAGCAATTTATTTTTACATTAAAAATAACATGTGCCAATATTGGGATAATGTCTTTAACTTCTATAAACATAGTTAATGTTTCATGTGTGTACTTCTGATAGCTTAACTTTTTAAAGACCTTGATTTTTATTGTCCTTTTGGCATATTTATAGGGTGCTAAGTCATATTTTAGACAAATTTGTAGTTTTAGGGGAAACATTTTTTTACTTTGAAGAATTTTTTTACCAAAGCCATAATTAAATTTTTTGTCACTATCGTGCCTTCTGTTCTCTCTTATACATAACAATAAGCTTGTTAAACATATCTTTAGGTCTCCAGATCAAATTTTTTTTTAAAATAATCACTTAGTTTGCTCCCATGAAGTGTATTTTAAGTGTATACTAGATTTGGAACCAATTTTTCCAGATTTGATTATCTACCTTGGTGTAATTTGATGATTTATTTTATTGTTAATGCTGTATTATCCAATGTTAATAGCTAAATGATATGCTGGATTACAGATTGTAGGAATACATCCAATATACATATTGTATTGATCTGGATTAGAAAATAATGCAATAAAATAGATGTTCGGGTAATTATGTCACTTAAAAACAGGTTTTTTTAGTAATGAATCAAAAATAAATATGCGAAAGCTGCATGATAATTCCAGATATCACAAATTTTTAAAACCTCCAACTACAGTAGGGTATACATAAAATATAGTCAGGAATATTGGTGGCTGCCAATGGTTTTGATGGTCCAATTTGAAAATCTGCATAGCTGATGGATTTGAAATTCCCGCACATGGTAACTTGAAGATGCCCACACTCAGCATACAGGATTTTCTTCCAACAGTGATGTGCAGGACATTAAGTCATTACTTCATACAGATGCAGTCATGTTGGTTTTTCCTTCCTCAGACATTGTATTTTTTTAATACTGATATTTCTTTGATGTGCCTATTGAGGTCTTCATAATCTAGGGGTCAGTCAAGTACACGTGTTTCAATGGAATAAGTTTAAGGAGTTGAGGTTCTCTGAATAGCCATGCTGTCTCTACATATATAGCTGAGCACACACACACATCTGACAATAAATATCTTCATGAGTATTATTTTTTTTTAAATTATTTTTTCAAATATGACATATTGCATTTGTACAAAACTGTACAAAATACATGTGTTTTGTGAGGTGTACATTAAATTAGGTTGCACTGTAGAAACAACAGTTTCAGTGAGGTTGTCAGTTTATGTCAGAAGACACCAGATCCTGGTTGTCATAAAAACACATGATTCACCACCTTTTGAAACATGTATGTTATCAGTATAGGTTGCACTATACCAATTAATTTCCGGCTGGGTCGAAGTTCGAGGTGTACCGAACTTGTGATAGAGAAGTTAACACCACAAGTCCTGTGATTGGTTATAAATGTGAGTGTGTTGGTTGTAAAAAAAATTAGTTTCATCTGGGCTAAAAATGTATGCAATTTTATTTGATGTAGTACCACCGTGTCAAGTAGCCTTGTGCTTGGAACATGTATGGGGTACCTGTAAAAAAAAGTACTAAAATTTTGTGCGAAACTAGGGGTGTTGCAGAAACATCTGGTTATACCGAAAATGAGCCATGAAAGGTACCATTTTCTGCAGTTAATACTTTGAGGTAGGGGTTGTAGTACTGATATTTATGGGTCACAGTTTGGTTGATATATTGCATATAGTGTTTTTAAACACAAACGTTAACATGGTCGCCTATGGGATTTGAATTGGTATAGTCCAACCTACAATTTGTACGGTACAAAGCATATTTCTCTAATCTTTTCCCCCATTAAAATACCTTTATTGGCATATAATTACTGAAAATAATACTGCTTAATAATAAAATATTTAAAAGAGTCACCTGGATACGACTAAAAAGATATATTAATTTACCTTTAGCCTAAAAAAAACATTCCTTAGGCTTTGAACTGTTTCTTAACTTCTTTCCAAGCTGATGACGTGACCTCTCTGGATGATAAACCAGTCCATTAACTTCCAGTTGGGGAAGAGGATTCTATATTTAACTTTTCTAAATACTACAGTGTTTAAATGTTTTGGGGTTTATGAATCCATCCAGAAGGAACTGTGATACAAATATTGAGTTTATCAGTCACAAACTTTTTAAATGTTGAATTTAGTTTGTTTCTTTCATTCATGTAAATATTGTTGGAACCTGTCACCCTTTGTATTTGGAATCACCTGATAATTAGCTTCCGCGAAACAAAAGCGAAAGTAAAACTGTCTCAATTCTTGGAATGGGTGGATAGCAACAATAGATATATTTTCTACGAATTGAGGATTTGAACTTTGTCTCTTTTTATCTACGCCCTTTGCTCCCCAATTACTAGTCATCGTACTAATAGCAGCCTATGTTAAATTCGAATATATATGTAGCCTATATATTATATTGATATAATTCTGGTAAGTATAAATATGATAGCATTAATTTCAGGAACTATACATCATGTATATATATATATATATATATATTAGTTCATCAAGATAAGATAAATGTCTGGCAGATATTTATTATTATGATGTTTATTGTTGTGCCATAATAATATTTTGTTCTAATTTTATGTTGTTTGCTCTGACTTCTTTTCCCTTTCAGGAATGGAGTTATTCAAACATTTGAGGAGCAGTGACATACTCTGATGCAGACAATTTAATTTTTTATATTATATGTACTATTCAGATAATTTGATGCAGACAATTATAGATACCTAGCTTCTGCGAAATAAAAGTGAAAGTAAAACTGTCTTAATTCTTGGAATGGGTGGATAGCAACAATAGATATATTTTCTATGATTTGAGGATTACAACTTGGTCTCTTTTTATCTACGGTCTTTGCTCCCCAATTACTAGTCGTCGTACTAATAGCAGCCTATGTTAAATTCGAATATATATGTAGCCTATATATTATATCGATATAAAACATTTCTGTCCACCACACTTAAATTTAGGTAAGTATAAATATGATCGCATTAATTTCAAGATCTATACTTCAGTAACATCATAACATGTATGACGTCATATTTAGCAGTTCCTTTCTGAAGATAAGATGAAACATGTAAAAGGATAGTTATTTCTTTAAATTGTTTGTTTTTAAATACAAATATATATATGGGGCCGTTGAAATATTATGTAACGCTATTTTTGTCAAAATCGCGGGTTTTCACTTGCGCCATTTTAAAATGTCTGGTGTATTAAAGGTAGGGTCAACTCCAACAAGAGCATTATGTGTTGGAAAGATGCATACCCGGACCACCAACACATACTGACACTTTAGCAAATGAAAAACGCGTAATTTTAGAGTTAATAAAAAACCATGATTATTCCTGCTAACTGGGGGCAGCCATTTTGTTTTGTCTTTGTGACGTCCGGTGGGATAGCTTGGGGCGAAGTGACGTCAGCTCCTGACCATCTCCTGTATGTACAGTGTAAACAAAAGCAGTAATTTTCGACAAGGCGCTTCTCTTTGATCAACCTGACTTCTAAAACAGCATAAATGACGTAATAATATAATAAACTATTTAACTAAATATATTTCAAGTTGCGTTAACGGAACAAAATGGGGTTATAGTATTTTTCTCTGTTTAATAATCCAAAGGAAAAATGTACACTATTAGGCCTATTGATATGCTACGTTGGAGCAAAAACGACAAATGATAATTTTCTTTTCTTTGGGACTACGTAATTGGTCAGTTCTGTGGTTGTAGATGGAAAAGTCTACTTAATCAATAGTTTTACAGAACTATTTACAGTAATAAACCATGTCCATTACAATTTTAGGGGTGACAGGTGATATTCCACAATACTGGTATGTATTTTTATGTCTAGACAGCGTCAATTAATTGGCTCGTCTGGTTACCAATCAAATACACACCTGCCAATCAGAAATCACAGGTAGAAGCAACTAACAGCATAGACCAATTAACTAAGAAAACACTCAATGTATCATTTCAGTACGTAGGTTAATGCATGGGGAAAACATTGTTAATTGTTTCGACTTGTGTAGCCACTTTGACAATGGTATTTTATTTTGTATTGAAAAATAATATATATAGTGCTGGATATACTTACTGTTGGCTTACTGGGATGTGTATTATTACAGAACATTGCAATGTATGACTATTTATCATCCCACAAAAACCAGGTAGATTGTGTTTCTCTAGTTCTAAGGCTCATTCCTGACGTGACGCGTTAAGTATTATGTAACCACCAGCTCGCCAGAGGGCGTACTCACTGAGATGGTACAAAATGGCTGTGCCCATTATATATAATAGTCGTCACATTTAACTGTTTTATTAATTAACTATACGATTATACGTGTTGATATTAAGCAATAATGTGCATTATATATCGTTGAATATGCATACCAGGCCAAATGCCTTAATCGTCCTCTCCTTTAAAGCATTTCAGCTTGATTTATAATTGTTTTGGGTTTACATTTACCTCTAAAAACCTATATTATATATTGTTGTCATGGCATGGCACGTTTAAGACAAAACAAAATTGTGTTACTCTTGAGTGCCTAATAAACATAGGGGCTTAATAAGCATAGGGTCTGAAATTTTTTCTAAAATCAATTAAAAGTAGGGTGCGGAATTAGCATAGGGTGTGGCAATTAAAAAAAACCCCAATAAGAGTAGAATGTGGAATTAGCATAGGGTCTGGAAATTTAGCTAAACTGTAAAAATTTACTAGTAGCCTAATGAAAACAATTTGGTTTGACGTAAAAATAAAAATAAGTGTTTTGGAAATAACAAAAATATACTATTGTGTGTACATGTAATTTAGAAAACAAGCAGCTCAGAAATGAATAACTTGTAGTAAATTCCATAGTATGAAAAAATGTGTTCACTATAAACATATGTTTCTATTATCTAACTGTTACAACTGTGTGACTGTCACACACAATTAATTAAAACTGTAAGTGTGTTTGTACATTTAAATGCAATTATGATAATTAATGTGAGGCGAGATTGCAGCTTTGAAAAAAAAATCCAAAAGTTCCATGCAAGAAAACCAAAACAATCAGGGTGGATGACAGCTCGCTAGATTCATCTCCTATATTTAACAAAACGTAATTTCATCAACTTAATTTCTACCTTATCATTCTTTATTTTTAAAGCATAGGTGGGGACACTTATGATGCCAGGGGCTGGCATGCATAAATCTCAGCTGAAGATTCACAAACAACTGTGGTCATCGGCAATGCCAGCCATTAGCGGAACGCGCTGGAACTGGAACGCGGTTAGGGGATGTAACTCTGCCTAATTTTTCTCGCTAATTTCTAATATTAGTAATAAACTCTATTTGCAAGTGAAAATAAAAAGGTTGAGTGGAATTTGTAATTAAAATGAGTGGAATTTGTAATGTAAAAAAATATATATAAAAAGAGGATAGAATGTAGATAAAGTTTGGGCCAGTTCCCCTTATCCTAAAGGAACTGTACTTTATCTACTCTAGTATGTAATTGATTAATTTATATAAAGTGCTTGCATGAACTGTTGCATCGATTTACAGGCGAGCACTCAATCGAACGCATCCTAGGAATTTACCCAACCGAATAAAACTGAACCGAGCCGAGCGATAAAAACAAAATGGCAGCCAACAATGTTCGGAAACGTGTGTTTACATTTTGTCGTAGAGTAACATACTTTGTTGTGCCGTAATGGTTCAAATGATCAATTAAGCAGAAAAACAATGTATGTATATTAATAAATAAATAAATGTATTATCTGACCACAAAAGTTGGCATTTTATTTGACAACTCAGAAAATTGTAAATTCCGTTTAAGATTTGCAATTCCGTCCTCGATTCCGTGATCGCGGAAAATCGGTACCCCTAATAGAGGCTATATGTAAGCATTTGATAAATTAAGAATTGTAATAAGCGTTGGGTGCCGAATTAACGTAGGGGGTTACATTTTTTAAAGATGTAATTAAACGTAGAGTGCTGAATAAGTGTAGACACCAAATTTTTTCCACAAATTTAATAAACGTAGGTATACGTTTATTTGGCACTCGAGAGTACTTAACGCTGTTCAATACACCCCCTACCCCTTTTAACGTCACATAACACTTGGATTTACACCCCCCCTAAGCATTACGTAATATTTGAATGGCCCCTAGTATATTAGTTAATCAAGATAAGATAAACGTCTCTGGCACGATATATATTATTGTGATGTTTATTGTTGTGCCATAATAATATTTTGTTCTAATTTTATGTTGTTTGGTATGACTTCTTTTCCCTTTCAGGAATGGAGTTATTCAAACATTTGATGAGCAGTGACATACACTGATGCAGACAATTTGATTTTTTATATTACGATATGTACTATTCAGATAATTTGATACACACAATTATTGGTACCTTTTACACTATTAGATTGTTTGATGAACGTGCAGCTAAACGTGTAGGAATCAACTTGTCTTGAATGTCATTATTATGTACAACGAACATGATTAGGATAGTTGGGATGGGAAAACCCATTGGTTCCAAGGGGGTGGTTTATGAACTACAACCCAAGAATCTCAGGTGTGCACTACTGAGTTAAATCCCTCATATTATTATT
Organism: Gigantopelta aegis; assembly: GCF_016097555.1. Classification (NCBI taxonomy): domain Eukaryota; kingdom Metazoa; phylum Mollusca; class Gastropoda; order Neomphalida; family Peltospiridae; genus Gigantopelta; species Gigantopelta aegis. Next base: position 160,387 of record NW_024532765.1, read on the forward strand.
TTTATTTTTAAGATAACTTGTTAAACGTAGGCCTACAATTAGTTCAATTGACAGTGTTGGCATTGAAATTCACGTGGTATTATTAATTCAACAATTAGGCAACCAGTCTCCCTCAACATTTTGTAACATGTCATTTGACGTAGCTACCAATACCAGTCACGAATGGCTCTGACATCTATGTCAGGTCAGCATTACGATATTGATCTAGAACAGTCACAACGTTGTTGATAAAAAATATACAAACTCGACAAATATGTCATTACAAAGGATTTTATTCCAAATGGCCATAGTAAAGATACATGTAATCTTTAAAAAAACACATAATTTTAAACACCATCATAAATGCGAAACAGGTTGTCAAGTAGACCAGCGTGTGCGTGCACCCAGAGTTCCAAGAGTAAAAATAATCTGACCCTGAACAGACCTTGCCTTTTAAGGTGCATGGGTGCGATCGCGCTCGTACAGTGCACATAATTTCAATCTGGCAAGTGTGAAAAATAGTGCACGTTACACATAACAAACAGCGTGCATAAAATAATTTTGTATATTGATTGCCTTATGTAGATGATAGAAAGATCTGTTTAATAATACCAGAAAAAAAAGTTTTACAAGAACGGTAGCGTCCATGCAAGATTTTAATATATGACTGGTACTTATCTTTGCTATACAGATCGGAAAACACAGGTTTAATAGACATCTTCGAAGATGTACCAATCCGATCAAAATGTCTGCCTATTTAATTTATTATTAATTAGAAACAGTCCACTTTTGTACGGTAATAGATCACAATGTCTGATAAGGATAACTCATTTATACTGTTATGACAAAAACAGAAAAGGGATTGAATTAAATAGTGGCTTCTGTAGCCTACACAAATGAACTCATTATGGAAATCAGCGAAGTCGGTAAAATTGTCTCGATTAGTTCATAACTGTTAGCCTACAAAGCTTACGTGATGTCCCGGAAATGTAATTTTATACTTTCTTTAAAAAAAACAGAAGAAAAGAAATGAAATTTAGACGGAATAATAAAAAGAAGGAAAAGAAATGATAATAGGTATGTAGGAATAATATTTGTATTTCAGCCAGAGGTTAATGAATGTGCATATGTTATTTATATATGTATATACATGTATGTACACACTATATAGTAACAGCAATCAATGATCATTGCAGACTATTTAATTTTTGTTTCATTAGTTACAAAGTCACAGACCATGTGACTGGAACATGATCTGATGTGCAGTGCAATGTGGCATATTGACCAATCAGAGCATTGATGATGGTGTCTAAAATTATGGGTTTTTTTTATTATCTTTATTATGGCATCCCACGTTTCGAATAAAATCCTTTGTAATGACAGATTTTGTCAAAGTTAGTTTGTCCTTTTTTTTTATCAACAACATTGGGGCTGTTCTAGATCAATGACGTAACACTGTCAGAGCCATTCGTAACTTGTAGCAGTAGGTCAAATGACGTGTTACAAAATGTTGAGGGAGGAAGACTGGTTGCGTAATTGTTGAATTAAAAATGCCACGTGAATGTCAATGTCCCAACCAACACTATCAATTGAAGTAATTGTAGGCCTACGTTTCACGAGTTATTTGAAGAAAATTTTTTAATAACATAGTCGGTAGTGCACACCTGAGCTGCTTGGGTCGTAGTTCATGTGGGTTTTTCCCATCCCAACTATCCTAATCATGTTCAGGGTACATAATAATGAAATTCAAGACAAGTTGATTCCTATATATGTTTAGCTGCATGTTCATCAAACCATCTAACACTGAAAAGGTATATATATATATATATAACTGTGTGCATCAAATTATCTGAAAAGTACATAAAAAATCAAATTGTCAGCATCAGTGTATACATGTCATAATTATATTTCTATAGTACTACTCCTGAAACTTTTTAATAAATTATAACTCCATTCCTGAAAGGGAAAAGAAGTTAGACTACACTAATGAACCAAACAATATAAAATTAGAAGAAAACATTATTGGTTTATTGGTTAATTTTTTTATCTACACCATTACGCATTGATAATTGATGTCTAAAATTATGTTGTTGGTTTTTTTATTATCTTTATCCCACGTTTTGAATAAAATCCTTTGTAATAACAGATATTTTTTTGATTTTTTTATCAACAACATTGGGGCCGTTCTAGATCAATGACATTCGTAACTTGTAGCGGTAGGTCAAATGGCGTGTTACAAAATGTTGAGGGAGGAAGACTGGTTGCGTAATTGTTGAATTAAAAATGCCACGTTTATGTCAATGTCCCAACCAACACTATCAATTGAAGTAATTGTAGGCCTACGTTTCACGAGTTTTAAAAAAAAAATGTTTTAATTATACGAGTCGGTAGTGCACACCTGAGATGCCTCGGTCGTAGTTCATGAACCACCTCCTCAGAACCAGTGGGCTTTTCCCATCCAAACTATCCTAATCATATTCATTGCACATAATAATGAAATTCAAGACAAGTTGATTCCTATATATGTTTAGCTGCACGTTCATCAAACCACCTAACACTGAAAAGGTACATGTATATATTAGTATATAATTGTGTGCATCAAATTATCTGAATAGTACATATTGTAATTAAAAAATCAAATTGTCTGGATCAGTTTATACATGTCATAATTATATTTCTATAGTAGTAGGCCTACTCCTGAAACTTTTTAATAAATTATAACTCCATTCCTGAAAGGAAAAAGAAGTAAGACTACACTAATGAACCAAACAACATAAAATTAGAAGAAAACATTATTGGTTTATTGGTTCATTTTTGCAACATATGTCTCTGCATTTACATGTACCAATTACTTCATAAATTAATAATGCTTGGTTTTCACTCTCCTTAGCATTTTGATGAGTGTGATTTTTCACTCGCCTAAGCGTTTTGAGGTGTGCGATTTTTCACTCGCCTTTGTTTTTAAAAAGGCAAGGACTGTACATGTATAAAATAAGACAAGTTTCTGGATTTTAACCCACATTGTTTTCGTGGTTTTTCATTGAAAAGGCCCCCAAAACGATTTTTCCGATTTCAGAAGGATATTGTTCCATTATTAATCCTCACATAGTTGTAATATTTAAGATTTATATATCAATTGGGATGGATATAATGTCATGTCAGGTCATAGCTGTTGCAGCACATGTCTGTCATGGGTGCAGGTGTCGTCTTAAGCAGGCTCCTTTGTCCAGGACAGGAAAGGGGTTGGGGTGGGTGGGAGAAAGGACTGCCTGTGCTGACAAGTGCAAGATGGCATCAGCAGCTCAACCAGGGATGGATTTGGATTTGACAAATAAAAAAGTTAAATGTGTGGACACCTAATGTTGTAAGACTTTAAAGACAGTGTGTTTGTACCGGTAAGATAAAATGGAATTTGAAAGATTTATTAAGTTGTCTACTATCATGACTACTGAAAACTACCAGTCTGAGTCTATATCTATTATCAGACCTTTATATGTAAAGATCTAAGTTCCCATACAAAATGTCAGATTTCAATGTACATTATTTGTTGGAATAATGGGACTTAAAACATAGGATAAAAATGATGGCGGAAATTTTCAAGCTACATTTTACACTGGGCTACCATGGCTTGCAAAATGACAAAAACTACTTGGAATACAGAGTCCATATTTTAGGTTTATCCATGTAGATGACTGAAACATATTTCTTACAAAGTAAATCTGAAACCGAAGTGCGTGGGGCACTATAACTGATTTAAAATAGACTGACCCTAAAAGGTTACGATGTCTGCAGCTTATTTCACGGGATGGATCAAATTAATGTTATTAACGAAACCAAAAAGTGTGATTTTGAAACTCCTTCAAAAGCAGGAGGAAATCAGGAGAAAGCACACCAGGTTGTGCTAAAGAGGGGTCAGTATTCCAAAGTAACCCACACAGAACAAAAACAAAAAAAAACCCCCAAAAAAAAAAAAAAAACAAACCAAACCCCCCCCCCCCCCCCCCCCCCCCCCCCCCCCCCCCCCCCCCCCCCCCCCCCCCCCCAAAAAAACCCCCCCCCCCCCCCCCCCCCCCCCCCCCCCGCAGACAAGAAAAGATGATCACATGCATGAGCATACTATACAACTGCACACACACACAAAGTGCTGGATCAAATCCTCAAATTTTGCCAAAAATGTTAAAGATTTTCAGGCAAGATAAGCTGGCCTGAAATCTTTTCACCATGTTTTTCCATCATTCTATCCACAATATTAATGGTTGTAATCCATGTAAAAATTAGTAGTGTTTAGTTTGTAACCCTATATAACTGTTTGGCAGTAATGCTAATAATATGAATAAATGTTGTTATCCAGATTCCGGCGTTTTCATTTAATTCGGGCAAAAAGCTGCCTGCCCCCTACAAAAAATGGGAGCCTGTATGCCTATGGTTACATGAAGGAAGGAAATGTTTTATTTAACGACACACTCAACAAAAATAATTGAAATAATAATTATTAATAATTTATATCTGCATCAAATTAATTCAGCTATTTAAGTACATGATATGTTGTAACTTTTTTATGTGCAACTAATAAACAAACAAAAAATGAACTAACTGTTAAGTGTTTCGTATATACATGTGTATGGGAGGACTGCCACTCCAGAATGGTATTTTAGTAAAGTAATTGTTCCACCAGGATTATTACAAGGCATCATGAATTACTTTCTGATGTAATGCTCAATAGATAATTATAGATACCTATTCACCGAGTACATATTTGACCAATGGTTTACACACAATCACACACACGTGTGCACGCACAAACACATGCATACACATACATGGTGGGTCATTCCACAGAAAAGGTAAAAAATCATGGATGATTTTGTCCCCATCCATTTATTCAGTAAAAAATACTTCACTTTTATCTTTTATATGAAAATAAATATTGTGGATCATGCTTTAGCAAGAACATCAATATTCATCATCTCAATTATAATTATTTCACCGAAACTGATGGTAAAAAACCAAATTTTGTCAAATTTGTCCGCTAAGTTACTGTCCCAAACAGTAAGTCTATACATACACTGCTGTATGAACCAAATTAATATACAGGTAGTATTATTTTTCATTCAAAACCATTTTATTTTGGATAGTGTCCAGTGTTGAAATCAATTTTATAAATGACACAGTTGTTGAAACTATAGAAATTATTTAGGATTTCCTTTGTGTCCCTATTTATTATGTCCACTATGTTATTATTTTATTTTAGACAAGTACAGTCACCGAGATATACATATGGAATGTTGTTAAATACTCACCAGATGGCGCTGCAATCTCTATCAGTAATGAAAAGCATGTTTTTGATCAGATGTGACATATTTCTAATTTATTTTCAATTTTGGAAACGTGAGTCAGTCGTACCTTTATTATATGTCTGCAAGGTTACCAATGTAGTAATCCACCAATATACTGAATGAGTTTGACCATTATACCACAAAGTAGGTTAAATATACCAAAGCCTAAAACAAAAGCCTAATTAAGTGGTAATACGCCAGACTAGCTAGGTCATAGGATGAGACATTTAAGAAAATGTCCACTATGTTACCATCTGCTAAGTTACATGTACCTTCAACAAAGTAACTTAGTAGACCAGTGTTGGTAACCTAGTAGACAAAAACGGGTAGAAATGCCATCATTACATGGAGTTAATGCTAAAATGTTACTATTAATACATCTCATACATGTGTATACTGAATAATAGTTTACCTATTTAAAGTGTAGTCCTAGAATATAGGCCTTATATTACTGTAAATTTGTGACACTTTAGTAACATAGCGGACAACAGATTAACTTAGTGGCCACACTGTCAGTATATCAGTTAGCAGTATAAAACACATCACAGCTGTCATTACATTGATTTATACTAATACTTACTGATGGACACATACTTGCTTTCAGTTATTTTAATAAACACAGGTACATTTGATTTAACTACCATCAGTGTACCAGTTAATTACTATATACTGTGTTTATAACATTTGCAGAGTGCCAGTAAAATTAGGATTAACTATTTTTATGTGGAACTAGGATAGTCAGAAGTCAGAGATGTGTCCCGATATATAAATCATTTTAAGGGTCAGGTGTTATGATGTGCACTGTATTAAGATTTCAATTTTGTGGTAATATGTTGATTAAAATAATAGTTATACATATAGCTGCTGTATACACTATTATGTTTATTACTAATGGCATTTTTTCAATTTGATTTAGCGTTATATATCCTAATGAATGTGTTCTCTACTTGGCACATGAAAGTATCACCGAAGTAAATAATAATTTTTAAAAATTAACCAACACAAAAATCCCCCCCCCCCCCCCCCCCACTGAATTCTGACCAGGGATGCGGGATGCCAGTTATGTTGTTCAATAGCTGACATGTGCAAATGTAAATACAATCCTTCTGCAGAGTTCTTATATTCTAACTTCTGTAGAGTCACGTTAATTATGAAATATTGGCTAACACTACTCTTACTCAAACTACAGCACAAATAGCTCAATCAACACTGAAGTGACTGTTGTATCTTCTTGTATATATAATCCCATGGGTCGCTGTTGATGTGTACACTCCTTATTCTTGTACCTCAAATTGCTACAAATGAAGGATATTCGTGCATCTTTGCATTAAATGTATCTGGCTGGGTTTTTTTTTTTACAATTCAGTGTTAAACTAGGCATCATAAGGTTGTACAATGAGACAGCTATACAGGTGAAGTGTATTCTGCCTCAACAATAAGGACATTTATGGGTATATTTATGAAAACTGTTTGTCTCCTTCCCAAACCAGCCACTAATGGTAGTTAGCATCAACAAACTGACACAAGTTATGAGACCAAGTCTTATAACTGATATAAGCATGTACACATGCATGCATTTAAAATATAAAATTTCAAGTGTTGAAAAATAAAAACAGAAAAAATATATGATTCTGTCAGCTGAAGTAAATTTTTCAAAAAGAAGTGCATTGACTTGTATTTTGTATTTGTTATATTGGTCCATCAGGGTTTCTGCCAGAGGGTAAAACGGGTATGGCACCATAGCCACATTTTTGGGTAGATTTTTGTTTTAATTAACTTTTGACAAAATGAATTATTCTTATCATTACTGTATGATTTTCTTAACCCTAACTCTAAACTTAACCCATTTTCTTTCTGGAGGAGGCCCCCATACTGTGGTTGCATTCAATTTCATATCCACCAATTTCTTTCTGGCAGAAATACTGTCCATGGAACATTTTGTTTGATTCCAAATATTATGATATTCATGCTGAGGTGTCTTTAATCATTCATTTACTCACTTGAATTAAATGTATAACAGTTAAAATTTTAAATATTATTTATTGTCAATTTTGATTGAATCATTTAATATGATGATGACCTCACATCAGTAAAATAATTATTTATCTGTATTTAGACATATGACCTTGTTACTCATTCTTATTACTGTATCAGTCTGTTCTGATCATTAAATATAGATAATCAGATACGTCGGTTCTTTCAATGGATGGTTATTTTAAGTAACTTAGTGGAAGTTAAACCTGGTCTACTATGTTACAGCATGTCCACTAGGTTACTTTCATGAACAAATATTTTGTAAAAATTAAAATGTATGTTGTTAATGATATTAGCATATATTTACAATGGCAGTAAAAGGATGTGCTGGTTGATATATAGCAAAACTACTTCTCGCAACATATAGGAAATATTTTTCAAATTATAAATGATAGTTTGTAAGAAAATATATGATAAGAGTAAACATTTAGGTGATTACATAAAATATAACCTTATCTTGTAACAAAGTGACGTTAATTCATAGAAAGGGACAGCTTTCCTAAATTGTAGTACCATACAAAATGTCCCTTGTGTATGTTTAGTGCAATGCTTGATATTGCTGTTGTCCATAACTTAGTGGACACTATTTCTTACCTGTGAGAGTTTTAAACAACACACATACAACACTGAAATGGTTATTAGCGTGCCAAACCATCATTTCCTGTGCAGAAATATATATAGAATACAGTACTGCAAATGAAAAATAGATTGCAGTTGTTTCATTTTTAAGAAAAACAAAATCTGAATTTTTCACCTTTTCTGTGGAATATAGCTGACCCATTGTATACATACATTATAGCAGAATATAAACATAATAATAATAATAATAATAATAATAAAATTCTTTATTTTCAGAGGGTAAACACATTCAGTACAAGGTGACTGGTCTCCCATGAGGCCCTCTCTAATCTATACATGATATTATACATACATACATTCAAAGAAACAACATCAACATACATGTAATATGTATAGCATGAGGAACAATAACACATATTATGAATATATAAATAATATTTAAATCAATTTGTTAAGAAACTTGAGTCAGTGATAACTCAATACATCATAATTATTTTAACAAACACAAAATCAACAACAAAGGTATATCTTAAAATTGATTATTATTTGAATAGTGCTTAAAATAACTGGATTTGAATTTGAATGAGGCGAGGGATTGAGAATATTTTATCTTTGAAGGTAGTGTGTTCCACAGTTTAGCTCCCCTGCATGAAAAACTATGGCGATAAAATTCTGTTCTTGGTTTTAATTCATAAAGGTGATTATGTTGAGTTGACCTCAGATTTAAGGAGTGAATTTCTGAAGTTGTTTGAAACATTGTTTCTAGATATGATGGAGATAGTTTGTTGAGGACTTTGTAGACAAACTGGCAGGTTCTAAAGTCAATTCTCTCTTTGATTTTAAGCCATTTGAGAGAGCTAATTATTTCTGCAGTGGACATTTCTTTGCTTTTTTCAGTAATAAGTCTTGCAGCTTGATTTTGGATTTTTTGAAGTTTTCCTATAGAATGTTTTGAACAGGTTCCCCAAATTGTGGAGCAATAGTCTAAGTGAGGTAATATGTAAGAGCTGTAGAATATTAATCTGGTCTTTTGGTCAAGATATTTTCTGTTTTGTTGAAAAATGTATAATAAATAAGAAGATTTTTTAATAATGGCATTTATGTGGTTAGCCCATGTCAGTGTTGGGTCAATGTGTACACCAAGAAGTTTTTCAGAAGTGGAACATTGCACTGGTATGTGATCTACATATACAGTCAATGCTGTTGAGGTTTCTGCAATCGAGGTCAGTTTTTTTAGAAGAACCAATAAGCATGATTTTAGTTTTATTTAAGTTAAGAGACATCTTATTATGGTTGCACCAAAGACTCACCTCATTCAAATCTAACTGGACATGTTTTTCTAACAGAGATATGTCATCAGCTACAGATGTGGAGCTTACATCATCAGCAAACAGATCCATGACACAATGCTTTGCATAGAGTGGCAGATCATTGATATATAATGCAAACAAAGTGGGGCCAAGTACTGATCCCTGTGGGATGCCATATGAGAGATTAAGAGGATCAGATCGGGCTTTGCCAAGAACAACAGTTTGTTTTCTACCCGAGAGATATGATTCAAACCATTTTAGAGATTTTGAATCAAAGTGATAGATGCTTAGTTTCTTCATGAGTATATCATGATCTATCATGTCAAATGCTTTTTTAAAATCAATGAATGTAGCTGAGACAAATTTACCATCATCTACTGACTTTTGCCAATTATTAACAATTCTAAGTAGAGCTGTTTCACAGGAATGTTTGGTTCTAAATCCAGATTTAAATAAAGGAGTTTGTATTCTTCGAAGAATTCAGATAATGCTTTATGCACATGTTTTTCCATTATTTTAGACATTATTGGCAATATAGAAATTGGTCTATAGTTTTCACACTTTTGTCTATCCCCAGTTTTAAATAATGGAGTTATTTTTGCATGTTTCCATTGCTCAGGAAATATCCCTGATGTTATGCTGTTGTTGATGATGGTTACAAGTGATGGGGTTATAACAGCTGAAGCCAATTTAACAAAGTGTGGTCCTATGTCATCCAATCCCATTGATTTTTTTACATCACAGTTCTGAAGTTGTTCAAATACAAATGCACTTGAGACTAGTGGAATGGTGAACTTGACAGTACTTGTTATTTTACTATCAACAAAAATCTGATAATTGTTTTAAAGGTGTTGTTATTGGAAGGTGTAATGGTTGATTTTGCCTGTTCAATTACATTGATAAAATAATGATTAAAGTGATTACATATGTTTTGTTTGTTTATTACTTGGTGGTTGCTGTCATCCTTAATGGAGGCTATGGAAGTGTTATCTTTGGGATTAAGATTTCGAAGAATTTTGTGAATGGCAGCTGGGTTTGATGTGTTTTTTTTAACAGCATTTCGCAGGTAGTTTGTTTTAGCTTTGTCAATCAATGAGTTGACTGTATTACGCCAATATTTGAATTGCCGTTCTTTTTGTTGTTTTTTGCAAAGGTCTCTCATTTTCATAGCACCTATAATTTGATCTGTATGCCATGGTTTAAGTTTGGTATGCATAACCCTATGTTCAGTGAGTGGTGCATGGTTATTCACTACTTCAGTTAAACAGGCACAGAGAGTATTGCGAGCAGTACTGGGGTCAGATACATTACTTACTGGTTCAAGAGTATTTGATAAGTCATTCAAAAAGTGACTCTGGTCAAAATGCTTCAGGCATCGATATTGAAGCGTGATGTGATGATTCTTTTTAATAGGTGCAGCCTTCGATTTATAAACAATGCAGACAGGGAAGTGGTCACTTATTCCAAGTTTGGGTACAAAGCAGCGATTAACCTTTGCTTTGCTTGTAACATAAACATGATCAATAAGTGTTGAAGAATTTTCTGTAACTCTTGTTGGCTCATTAATTATTTGCTCTAGATTATATGCTTTACAGATATTAATAAATTCAGAATGTTTTGATGTTAGCAGGTCTATATTAAAATCACCCATTATAATCAGTTCTTTGTTAAGTGTGATAGCTTTTTCTATATTGGCATGAAATTGTTCAAACCATATAATCTTGGCATTTGGTGGTCGATAAAGAAAAGCCACAAGAATAGATTTAGATTTATATGGAAGTATTTCCAACCATATTACTTCAAGTTCATCGCTCCTAAATTTGCTATTGGGCGTCTAAAAACATAGAAGTCCTGAACAGAAAAGTTAATGTATAGGGCTACATGTGTGTTTTTGTTTTTTTAGTACTCAACATTTGCTGGCTTAAAAATGAAGTGCAGAAAGTGCAATGAAGAAAAGTTAAGATGTGCTTTTCCCCCTGAAGATCTGTCCAAGAAGTGTAGACATCCACGATTTTACTGCATGAGGGTAAGCTTGTTTCACTGGTCATTAAGTTTGATGACAGTAACTCTTTTCACCCTTGTTTTGGCTTCATACACAATAAATAAAACATATCTTACAGTAATTTAACTTGAAATTCATATTTCGTAAAAGGTACAATTTTTTAATTACAAGATTTTCTTCAAACACATTCAAGTGCATTAGTAATGTTGAAACAAAAAAATTTCAATTGTAATTTTTCCAGCATTCTTAAAATGGAAATGTCATATATTCAGTTTATAGTTATTGTAAGGAGATGCATGCAAAGTGATGTCATTGGAATACTGACATCATTCAAATTCAAAATGAGTTATATTATTACAAATCAATGCTTCACCATATTAAAATAAAAACTGGTCTACTAGCTAACTTTGACCCCTATCAAAATTCTATAACAAGCAGATAACACTGTTTACAGGTCAATCACTACCAGTATTATATATTGGCAAGCTGTGATGACTACCAGTAGATAAAATTTCAATATTTTTGGTCAGTGATCATAATTTACAAATGTAGCTTTTTGGGACAAAACTGCATTTACTCTAGATATAATCAGCAAAGAAATATTGTCTTTTGATCATACAAAAAAGTGCAGTGTAAACAAACGATGAAAGGTTAAAAAAATAATTAATAAATAACTTTAGACAATGTGTCCACCTACTACATGTAGTTTGGAAAATGGTACTGTTGATATTTATTTCATTTATTTGTTATATTATACTACTCAAAAGAATTTAAGGGTCAAAAATTTATAACCAAATAAGTTTCAGAGTGTATTAGATTGATGATGTAAACTACACCAAAAATTTAATTTATTGTTCCATATTTACAAAAAACCACAAATAAACGTCACTGTATACAAGAAAGTCACATGACATGCTGTCAAAGTTGAAGGTTGTCAAACATGGATTTTACACATTAGAACATTCGTTTAATAGTGTGTGAATCCACCCCTGGCGCGAATACACTCGACACATCGTTGCCTCATGCTGTTGATCAGACGTCTGAAGGACTCTTGGGGAATGGCCTGCCACTCTGCCATAAGAAGTTGACCCAGATCATGAAGGTTGGCCAGAGGGGCATGGTTATCCTGAACTCTCCTGCCTAATTCGTCCCAGGTGTGCTTTATTGGGGCCAAGTCAGGCGAATATGCTGGCCAATCCATCCTGGCGATACCTTGTTGTCTGAGAAAGTCCGTTACCAACCTGGCGCGGTGGGGTCTGGCAATGTCATCCTGCAGAACTCCCCCGCCCCGCCGCCAATCTGCTGAAGGCCTGGGAGAACCAACGGCCGGATAATCTCATTCAGATAGCGGATTCCATTCAGATTGCCATCCACCAAATAGAGGGGGTCCTGTGGTGGATAGAGATGCCGCCCCACACCATGACGCTGCCACCACCGAACCGGTGACGTTGTCTAACGTTAACGTCAGCGAAGCGCTCCCCAGGACGTCTGTAGACACGAACCCGACCGTCGTTGAACTGGAGACTAAACCTGGACTCATCAGTGAACATCACTCGACCCCACTGAACACTGCAGACGAAGTGTGCACCAGTGACGTCTGGCCGTTCTGTGACGTGGTAGGAGTGGTGGTCGAACAGCCTGGCGACGGCAGCGTAGATTATTGGCTCTCAGACGATTGCGTATGGTTTGATCAGACACTCGAGTTCCAGTCGCAGTCCGCAGATTGTCACGTAATCGGCGTGCAGTGGTTGTGCGTTGACGTAGAGCCATATTGGTGATGTAGCGGTCCTCTCTATTTGTAGTGCTTCGGGGTCTTCCCGAACGTGGACGATTTCGAACAGAATTCGTTCCTTGGTACCGTTGCCACAGTCGGCCAACGACACTCTGACTGACACCAAGTCTCAGAGCAACATTTCTTTGCGTATTGCCATCCTGAAGCCAAGCAATAGCCTTCCTCGATCTTCGATAGTCAGTTGACGTCGTACCATTGTCGAATTTGGAGTGTGCACCGTACACGAACGCAAGCTCTAATTATATGGAAATTCAGCATTGGGAACATGGAATACACGTGCAAAGCATGCAAATGAAGCGCTTTGTGAAAAAGCAAGTTATAGGCACTTAGCAGACCTTTCGCTTTCGCCCTAATTTACGTGCAAATGTAAGCATGTTTTCGCCATTAGAATTAGTCGACAGTGTCAATGACAGTGGATTTTAATTCATTTATGGGTTGCTTAGACCCACTTTCGTCAAAATGGAACAATACCATGCGTGACATTATGGTCTAGCTAATATAATTGACATTCAGAAAATAATGTCGAAAATATCATCTGACCCTTAAATTCTTTTGAGTAGTATATACATAGAACTGCAGACAAGAAAAGATATATTTGGTAACCGAAATGTTTTAGAATCTTTTAAATTCCATCGAGAATTAAGTTTGAAGTTTTCAAAACAATTTGATTTCTATATAAAGTTTTGAAATGTATGTATACATGTACTTATCTTGATTTTTGTATTGTGTATTTTTCCACACAGCTTTTTACACAAGCTGTGGTCTTACATAATTACCATATATAATTAAAATTTTTACTATAAATAATCATATTCATGTACTTATCTTTGTTTGACACCCAATAGCCGATGCATATTGTTGTGCTGGGGTGTCGTTAATCATCCATTCATTCATTATCCTGTTCAGGTCGAATTGTGAACGTGAATTAAGGTTAGAATATAGCAGACAGGTAATATATATATTTTTATTTTTTATTTTTTTATTAGCAGCATTTGCTATCAGTTTAAAAATTGATTAGCATCACGACGCAATATTGAACAAAATGTTCCCTGTTCACTATTCAACCTTCACAGAATAAGGCCACGGTCTTAAATCTGAATGACAAAACTATATTTCCAGATCAAAATCGTATCTCTGCACAAGGCAGTCAAAAAGACATTAGGAAAAGTTAAATCAGTTATTCTATTAATATGAAATCTAGGCGTTGTCATAATTCAATTCACAGCTCTTTCTATGATATCTTCAATATATCACTCATTCTTTATGAATAATTTACATTTTCAGCTTTTTCCCGGGAGCAGCACTGCCGATTACCATTGCAAATTTTAAGGGCTTCCAAAATGTAGTTATTTCTTGTATTTATATCAGGGCTGCAGAAAGTACTCTCCCAATTGCCAAATGCGAGCAAAAATTCTGACAGATGAGTTAAAAAATACAACTACTAGTCCGACGGGTGATCTGTCTTTTTCTGGCTGACTAATTTAATTTATATACATATTTTGTTTTTGCATTGAATCCGTTGTGTGTTCTGAATAGATTGTTCTCTTAAAGCACTTTCGGGATATCACTTGAATTTTTTTAATTTATATAAAAGAAATGTGAAACACTTAGTATTTACCAGAGAATTTCAAAATCTTTTGATTTGTCAGTCAGGGTTTGGGTCTTGTTTTTGTTTGCTACATGATGTTGATCACTTATCAAGTGTCCTTAATTTGTTTTTGTCATTAAAAAAGATAATAATAAAATAATATGTATATATCATTTGAAGTGAAGACAGAGTATATTATAATATTGTTAAACAATAATATATTCTGTAGCCTGACAGACTAGTAGAAAGTCTGGTGGGCTAGTAAATTTTAGTTGGTTCTGGTCCAGTGGGCTAGTGAAATATTTTCCATTTCTGCACCCCTGTATATGTATATATGATTGCAGCATGCATGGCTTAACTCATGTTAGGGTCAGGGTTAGGGTTATGACTTTCAAAGTAGCAATACTTTGGAATAACGGACCGGCAGAATATAGACATGCCACCTGAACATTCGATCAACTCTTGTCCGTTTTGACAATCACTATGTTCAAGCATTCATTGAAACACATAACCCTGGAATTGAAAATTATTTCTTCATTTCAGTGTGTGATGACAACATCGGAGAAGACTGGACAGTGTCCACATCCTTCATGTGGTCAGCCGGTACCATTCAACAGCGATGTCATAAACCTCATTAAGCACACTTTAGCCAAGATGTTCAGAGAGTACACCTCTGAATATACTCCACCTTGCGTCACTGAGGCATCGGCCCACGGCATTATACGAGTGTCGGTCTTAACCGGAGACAGCACCAACATCCTGTTCAACCCAGCCATGACCGTGTTACAGCTGAAGGAGCAAATCAAGACCAAGCTGAAACATGATGTTCAGAAGCAGAAACTACTCCACCATGGAAAGGAACTACAAGTAATAGCCAAACATTAAACTTGCTATCTTCTGATGTCACCTGTGCTGTAGTATGTCAGGATTTAAGCTGCTGCTTGTCAAATTGCCAAATATGAACTAAAGTTGTACAGTCAATCCTGTATTAAATACCTTTTAAACAGGTGGCTACTTAATACAGGTTTTCACTTGAGCAGGTTTTACTGTATTTAGTAACATATTTTATTGCCAATTCAAGAAACCACCAACTAATTCTGTGTCTGATGTAGATGGACTGGCCATTTTTGTCTACAGATTTTTAAAAAATCAAATTTGGCAGTTAAATTTGCTACTAATTTTGGAGGTCCAGCTTAAACCCTCGCTATTTATTAAATACTCTTATAATGTACCTATTTAGGGTGAGGAGGATACTTCTTGACAAACTTGTTTAACTAAAAAAATTATATCATGACATGACCATTTGACAGCAATACTCTGACTCTTAGATGGTAAGGTGTATAATGTATTATAAAAAGAACATGGTGACAAGATTTGTATGTTGTATAAGAGCATTTAACAATATCCATTGATTCTAAAAACATGTTTGTTAAAGTTGTTTTTGTGTTTTACTTTATATTAAATACTGGATATTTGACCTTAAATTGAGACATTGAAATATGTTTACTTCCAAAATTAAATAACGTGACCTGTAATATTTTGCCTTCACTAACATAATATATTTAAAGGTAATTTTCTCACTGGCATATTCCTTTTTTCAGGCGTTTGGAAATGGAGGACATCAAATGACTCTGAGTGAATATAACATACAGCCAAATGAAACGATTCACCTGGTGGTTTTGCTGTATGCCATTCCTGATGCTTTTGATCATGTGGTCTTGTGGTCTATTGGGGATATCCATCCACTGGACGAGATTACTTGGATGCATCTTGCATGCTTTTCAGTGGGCAAGGTCATTATAAGACTGTTGATTACAGGCACCGTTATATAGATGGTAATTCAGTAACACACTCGGGAGATGTCATGAATGACATTCAGTGCATTGGTCATCACACCATTCATGTTTACTTGAAGAAGTTGCCCAGTAATGTAACACATTTGTTTTTTACACTCAGTGCTTGGCACTCCCCAACAATTGCTCGGTATCCTAACCCAAGTTTAAAATTCTTTGAAGCTTCTAATCAGAATAAAGACCTTTGCAAGACAACATTCACACACGCCAGACACAGCCAGGCTGTTGTCATGTGTTCTTTATCCCGCTCAAGTGCTGGATGGCAGATATTTGAATCTGGAAAGCTTTCTGCAGGAAATGCTAGGAAATATGGTCCTCTGAAGACTACTATTAGAGGTTTGATCTTGGAAGGATATTAACATGTTGTTGAATACAGCTAACAGAATTTGTGTCTTTTATTGTATTTACATGTACTCGTATTCCAAATTAACATACAAAGGACAACTTTTCATACTAATGAAAACTGTAATCAATTTTATATTGGTTCAAAGAACTTGACTATATTGACATTTAACTTTTTAAGAGAAAACAGTTTAAAGGTTCAGCCTAATAAACATTGTTTATCATGGTTTGTTGTTTGTTTTGGATATATGGAGAATACTACATTGTCTATATTGTTTATAGATCTGGCAATGGGTTGTTTTAAAATGTGTGTTACTAGCAAAAGCGAATTGAATATTTTTAAATATAAATATTATTTAATGGACACAATGTAGTATTATATTTAATAATAACAACAATGAGTACAAGACTATTGAGGATTTCTCTATAATTCTAGGTTTAAACAACAAAATTTAAACATATGCATTCACACAAATATACAAAATGATATATCTACCATAAGAGTAATACTGGACAATAGGTGATTAATTTAAAACATTTCTTATCAAAGATATTGACGTTTTTGGACCCATGCACTAACATAAACTAGGGTTAACTGTAACGACAGAAAATTAGAAATGTTTGTTAAAGAGTTTGATGTTTAGCATATATATGTGCTAACCATATTTTAAAGTTATAGGTTGATTGCATTGGATTTCATATATCACCAGAAAACCAAGTTTAAAAGAAATATAAAGGTATCCATTGAAAGCATATATATTTATGGCTCTTGCCTTTGGACAGTTGATTTGAAAGTAATAGTCTGAGAGGAATGGTCATGTTAATGTGAGTGGACTTTTGGTTTTGACAACTAGGTCAACATAGTCGAGTAGCCAATCGGTTGTCTTTAAATTGATCTATAGGTAGCATATTCCTGGCAGTGTTCTTTTTAAACAAGACTATTTCAAATCCTTGAGTATTCTTGTATGGCAAGTCAGAAAAAATGGCCTGATATGGAATGTAGAACAGCCAAGTAAATAGCATGCTTGTAAATATAGTGGGGTGGTGATGATTACATGCAAGTGGGACAAACAATACCAACCACAATCCTGGCATGGATCCATATGGTGGACGTGATATATTGGTAGGCTGGGTGTGGATAACCTCCACATATAATTATTTTAAGGCATAGCATAGGATTAATAATATTGGGGAGCTAAGAGCCAGCTGTGGAGGCCCAAGTCCTATATGTATAGGTTACATAGGGAGTAATACACGAGTGGCCATTAGATACCATTTATCTCACAACGAGTTGTTTTAAAATGTATCTAACGAGCGAAAGCGAGTTTGATATGTTTTTAAACAACGAGTTGTGAGATAAAAGGTATCTATCGGACACGAATGTATTATTCTATTTCTTACATATCCTCAACAACAACAAAATGTTTTAAGCAACTTTTAACATCTTTTTTTTACTAAAAGTTATTTACAGCCGTTGCACTTGTAGCTGACTTACGCGTCACAGACAAATGATTGTCAAATTGACTATACGTCACAATGTATTCGATTTCCACTGTGCTGTTTTTTATTTGATGTATGGCATTGGTGACCTGGTCATCACCTAGCAGCACCCAGTCATATGTCTTGAAAT
This sequence comes from Gigantopelta aegis, assembly GCF_016097555.1. Classification (NCBI taxonomy): domain Eukaryota; kingdom Metazoa; phylum Mollusca; class Gastropoda; order Neomphalida; family Peltospiridae; genus Gigantopelta; species Gigantopelta aegis. Next base: position 178,832 of record NW_024532765.1, read on the forward strand.
TGTTAACACGTATACGTGTGTAAACAACTATGTGTTATAACAAAAATAATAATAACGCATGGTGTCCTCACCAACGGGTGTGTAAGAATTATATTATATAGATTGCCCTCTGGCTCAGTTTTTATGTCGGAGTACTAAAATGTCAAATTCAGACGACCAAATGGTGGCCAAATTTAGTCTACACATTAATTGTTAATATATGACGCCCAAACTACAGACCTTTAGTTTGATGATTTACTGGTTCATTCGCGAAACTGAACTAACTTGTTAGTGCCCAATAGAAACCACAGAACTTTGGAGCCGCTTTTAGTTCAAACGTAAATGCATTTTGTTCATAAAACACAATTTATAAGAACAATATTTCAGAGAAGAGAAACTTACAGACCTATTCTAAAGAAATTAAATTAAAGTAGCCAAAACTATTTGTTGCCTTCAGATGGAAAGAAAACGTTTCCTAGGTCTATATATCATCCCATCTTATTAAAAATATGGTTAAAAAACACATAGGTTAATAAGCCGGATACACACGGCTAAGTGCGTGTGCGGGAATTTTGAAAAGCGAATTTTATAAGGTGGTTCGATCCCCAAACCCACCCCCTGCACACGCAGAGGCTCGCATAATGCAATTTTTTTATTCCTAATATATGATATTGACGATACCTAAACAAATAATAACACAGCAACTATGAAAAGTAATAATAATAGTAGTAGTAATAATAATAATAATAATGATAATAATACAATCTTGCAGCTGGTTTCTTAGCTCATGGTGGCAATGTCAATTTAAGAACCCACTGTCCTTTAGAGACAGCCTGAATAGCCGAACCGTGTCCAAGACAACGTGCTTGAACCTCCATTGGATACATGTTCGAAAATCAAGTTAAAATGAATGAATAAATATGCCTTTAGTGTAAAACAAATGCACACTATTAAGATCTGTAAGAAAACCGTTGGCAAATATTAAAAATGATTCTAGACTTCTTGCATCCTTAATGCCGCTGTAAAATGCTAAAAGACATCTCACCCGATCAGTTCGAAGTGCACCTAACTTTAAAGAGCGTAATAAATATGGTCACGCCTGTCATTGGTGAGAGCTGTGAAGGAACGTTGTCATAAGTGGGGTTTTTCATGTGGCCATTAAATATATTCGTTATATTAATTTGAAATGGTATCAGTGTACGTGCCAGGTACATAACGGAAAAGTTGAATGTAGCAACTTTAGCCACATTTGCTATTGTCGTCTATGGGGTTTGATTTGGTGCTATAGACTTTAAAATAAGATGATAAGCATCTGCTTTTCCACATGTACCTTTTCAATCTGCCCCTTGGCACATTCATGGAACATTATCTGTTTCCCCAGCACATCGAACCCTTTGTTATCAGTCCATTATAGATTGACTAGCTTGGCATCCCCCAAAAGGCAAAGAAAGCATTTGTGTGAAAAACACTAAAAAGACATTGTAAAAATAATTAGACATTGTTATACGACCCACAATATTTTAGGGAACATATCAACTTGAAAATATATACCTGTTATATTTTAATACTAAACAGGCTTGTATGTTATGCTTTTAAATGTGTGTGGCACTTGCTTTAATGACAGTGGTAATGAAAATGCTGCATCTCATATTGTTTTTAATTACATATGCAAATAGATTACATTTGCTATCAACATCTTGACCCATAATGCATGAAAACATCATATTTTCATAAATAATGGGATATCTAGAAATTAGATGTATAAAACTGGTTTTACGGTATAGACCAGGGGTATATGAATTCAACTACTGTTTCAGGTTTGGGATAACAAGCCGACTCACAACATAAAAAAATGGACCATCTATTACAAGGAAACAAATACATAAACTAATACTGTAACGTTTTAATGCGGGTCAGTATTAAATACAATGATAACGCAGTAGAACCTTGTAGAAAAAAACCCCTAAATTCCTCCTGTATGTACTAGAATAGTTAAAATGTCTTTAAAGATGCATTGTAACAAAACTTGATGCATTTTATTCCTGAGGTAGCAAGTCATTTGATCTTAAATAATTTGAGGGTGTTGAAGAAATGTTGCGGTTGATATTTCCATTACTTATCCTTTAAATATCCAGATATTTCCATTACATTACAACGTTATGACAGGTTGGATCCAAGTTTGTGTTAAATGAAACGGAGAAAACATAGCTGTCGCAGTTACTTTTATATGATCTTCTATTGAACCAATATGGAATCGCTATCCCACAAGTATTTAAACAAAATGCCATAAACTAATGCATCTATTAATCTTGAGTTTTAATGTATTGGTTATGTTTATGTAAATTTTATGTAAATTTGACTGCTTAAAACATTGCTGACTAATCATATATCAATCATATATCAATCTCGTCATATTGAAAATATAGGATTTATCCACTAATATCGTGAATGTATTCCAGTTAGAAGCTAATATATTGCATTTCCTATTTCAGTAGTTTCATGGTGGGCATTTTGAATTTCATTATAATATTTCATAGAACCATGTTAAAAGGTATCTCAGTCCAACGAAACAGAGATTTATGTAGTGCTCAATGTCACCTAGACAGATAAAAGCTGAAATAATGTTACAGTTTGTTGGTTATATTGGCAGCCATGTTGAATTTATAAGTATAATATCGAACAAAAACACTTCAAAGGTAACATATATCAGTTCTTAGACATATAAAACATAGGAATAACTATTAATATTATGAATATGTATTAAGTTAGAAGCCTAGACATTATGTTTCATGTTTTAGCATATATAGGCTAATGTGGCGGCCATCTTGAATTTGTAAATATAAATAATGGGAATATCAGCCGGTAACATATTTTTTCTTTAAATCAGCATCCTCAAATTATGTAAGATCAACTGACTTGCCAAAATCTACTGGGAACTTCGTTTATACAAAATATGGACTAGCTAGGCCCTAATCTAATATTGATGACGTCAGTGCACTCACTACCCTAACTTTTATGCCAAATATCTGTTCCACTAATTATATTTTTCTACATTTTTAATATGTTATTCCTGACTAAATTCTAAACAAACATTTCATTACTTTTGCAATTTGTGATGGGTATACCATATATTTTGGCATAGATTGTCTGGACTACATTGACATTTTAAAATAAACAAAGGTAGATAAAATTTTACTCTAAAGCCTTTGGCTTCGCATTTATTTTACTTACAATTTTTCACCAATGGGCTTACACTTTTCACTGAATGTGGCAAATATCCATATACATGTAGTAATACTCGAGTGTGAATTAAATATTAAAATTACACTCCCCATACTCTTTAGAAAATTCCATATTCAGTATCCTAAGGAATATGTTGCTATTTTAACAATATTTATGCTATGGGCCTACAACGTTCACTAAAAGTGGTAAACTTTTTTTTTTTTAAATCTATATTCAGTATATGGTATATCGTTTGTTTTGGGCCACCCGATACATAGGTGTACGGATTCCCATTTTTGTAGGGGAAGGGGAGAGCAGGTCCTCTTTTTCCCCGAATTAAACGATAATGCCTGAAACTGGATAACAATATTTATTCAATTGGCATTACTGCCAAACAGCTGCTATATAGGCCTCGGGTTGCAAACGAATCACTAAGAATTTTTACATGAATTACACATAATTTTGAGGGTAGAATGATGGAAATACATGGTAAAAAGGTCTCAGGTCAGCACTTTTTTTTCTCGAATATCTGTATTATTTTTTGGCTCCAGCATTAAGGGAGCAATTCCCCCCCCCCCCCACCGTACGCTTATGTCCCCCCCCCCACCGTACGCTTATGTCCCGATAGGACCACCTATATTGTATTGCAGTCTTATCGTGCATATTGCATTGTCATTGTGGCCATCGATTAGGCTATTTCTTGTACTAGCCAGTACACCACGACTAGTATATCAAAGGCCGTGACGTGTGGAATGATGGGCCTACATATAAAATATCCCTTCCTACTAATAAAAAAAGCGAGTGCGTCGATAAATAGGGCGGAATGTACCACCAAGCGTAAAATCATACAGAACCAGTCAATTTGTAACTTACGATTTGGGTTAAAAGGAAAAGGGGAACTTTCATGTAGGAAGAAACACCTTTTAACGTTGATTAATGAAACTACACCGAGTACGATACTCAGACGTTAAAAAAAAGAGAAGACGCTGACGATTTTAGTAAGCCAAATTACAATCACATATCTGAGTAAAGGTAGTTAATGGGTTTTCATAATTCATTTCCGTAACGTTAGGCCAAGAGAATGAAAGTTATAACTTATAGATTTGCGTCTGAACAATTTTAAAAACACGAGGCTTTTTTTTATTTTTCATTATTTTTATTGATCTATTATTTCCATAGTAGATTCAAGTCCAAATGAGGTCTTTGACATGTTTGAAGGTGGAATATAAACTTGATTTTTTTCAATTTCATTTTAATTAATAATTGATCTCTAGCCGAGTACTCTGACTGCAACTTAGTGTAAGAGAGCTAGACAGACATTTGGACATAAATATGCTCTCATTACAGTCAGAGACCAAGCTATGTATTTTTTTGACAATTGCCGACAACCAAAAAGTTGGCAAAGATTTCCGCTCTAATACCACAATAACCCTATGTTTGACGTCAAATACCTTTACATCGATCATTTTTGAGTTAACTGATTTAAAAAAATCCACATATTAATCACTAATACATATAGTACAGAAAGAAATCCGACAGCACCCACATTCAGCTATGCTTCGTGACACACGGTCGCAAGAATTACAAAGCTCGGTGACCTATTTCATGACGTAGATCACGTGATCGCCCACTGGGCGATTCTGCCCAGTAGACGGAATGGCTGAGTGGGCGATCATGTGACGCAACGTCACGATATAGGTCGGCGAACTTAGAGTTCTGCTGTCCGGAGTTTGCCGAAGCTTAGCTGAATGTGGGTGCTGTACAGGGCTCGCGCTGTCGATAGCCAAATTAGCCATTGGCTAATTTGTACAAAAAATGGCTAATAAAATTTACAAGTGGCTAAAATTTTGGCTAAGCAATTTTTTGTCTTCTGATGTGAACAAACGGTTACATAATCTATCCGACACCTCAAACATAATAATACTACCAAATATTCAATTAGTGTAATAGCGATCTCGTGACCGGTAACGAGAAACGGTGTCATGCGGAATACAGCGTAGGCCTTATAATGTTTGCTTATTTTAATAATCACGGTTATTAATTTTAACAGCATGCATTCAACATGTATGACAGCAATGTCTGGAAGATCTGTAACTTATCTGTTATTTTTACGTTGTAAAATCTTTGAATCAAAGTAGGCTAATAAAAGCAGACCGACAATGCGTGTCAATTTGAATACACATGCCAGTTCAGGGCCGAAAGACGTAGGCCATCTCAAGGGCCGAGTTCAGCCAGACCGAGCGAAAACAAAATGTTCACTAGGCTGGTTTGTGCGCTTCACGTTAAACCAAATGGACACAACGAACACCAATCAAATAGTTTGCGAACGTTATGAAGAACGTTCGTTGGCTGAACTGAACAGCTCTCGGTGGAATATACGTCACGCCTCAGTCAGCTGACACCCGAGTGTCAAGAGACATCGTTGCAGACATTAAACAATACGATTACGCAAAAGTAAATCTTGATGCAACAACATGGCACAAATTATGAAATTGGGGTTGGGAATTGATGGGTCACTTAATAAAAAGAAGCAATTCAAACTAACATAAAGATTGCTATTTAAAGAAATAATGAGCTCTATATATAAAAAAAAAGCTCTCAAATTTTTATTTGGAAAAAAAGGAAGAAAGAAAAAAAAACCCCACCATCCATAAACATCCAACCCACCCCCATATTTCTGTATGTTTGTTAATTTAATGCCTTAGGCCTTAGAAGTGGGGTGGGTGTATGGGGTACTGGCTTCAAACTCTGAAGATATTGCATAACCCCATCCCAACCCCACCCACTCTGAAAAATCAAAGTAATATATTAACTGCCCCTACCCCCATTGAGGTTTTGTTATTCCTATTTATTCCAGTTTGTACACAATTAGCTGAAAAAGATACATATTCATATATAAATACTCTATACAGTACTGCGTAAAACAAATTTGGCTAAAGCATTTTCAATATGGCTAATAAAAATTCCATTTGGCTAATATTTTGGCTACAGTATTTTTGATATTTTTAACTACTTAATTAAATTCATTATTTCAAACACAATACATGCCATAAACTGGGAATTTAAAATAGGGGGGATTTGAAGGCAGGTGCCGTCCTGTGTACGCATGCATACGTTTTTATACAGTGTCAACACGAACGCATTGAGTATTATACAAAATATATATTTATTCCCTTTACTGTTAATGTGTTTTCCACCATATCTAAGTATATAAAATACTAGACCTAGACCGCCCTGTGTAGGAACGTCCTGTACAGAACCTACATATATATTTTTTAATACTCACACGCACACATAAATATATATATATATATATTTTTTTTCTTCGAGTATTATCCAAATTATACATATATTTTCTTTATATACAAAATATATATATTTTTTCTTTACTGTTAATGTGTTTTCCACCATATCTAAGTATATAAAATACTAGACCGCCCTGTGTAGGAACGTCCGTATATATATTTTTTAATACTCACACACGTACACGTTATACATATACACATGTATATTTTATTGAGTATTATCCACAATATACATATATTTTCTTTATTATTACTGACTCCCCCCACCCCATATCTCGGTACACGTGTAGCCAAACATCAACTGGTAATGACTGGTAACCGTTCACTGCAGCGTATAATATAGACCGTCCTGTGCAGAACCGTGCTGTGTAGGAACATCCTGTACAGAGCCGGTACGGTTTTGGTCCCTTATGTCACATAGACTTGTAATATTAACTAAGGTCAATGACTGTCACTTTTCGCACCCTTGTTTTGGGTTCGTACACAATAAATGTAGCATATCTTACCATAATTTCAATTGAAATCCATATTTTGTAAAAGGTACAATTTTTTAATCACAAGATTTTCTTCAAACACATTCAGGTGCATTAATAATGTTCAAACAAAACAATTTCAATAGCAATTTTGCATTGGAATTTTTCCAGCATTGTTAAAATGGAAACGTCATATACATGTACACACACAAAGCATTGTAATAATATAGCTAATTTTGAATTTGAATGACGTCACTTTGAATATCCTTACAGTAACCATACACTAAAAACTGGTCTCCTAACCTTGACCCCTGTCAAATTTCTATAACCAACAGACAACATGGCTTAAATACAGGTTCATATTTATTATTTTTTTCATAATTCTGGACAAAATATTAATTTTAAGTTTCAAAAGATGAAAGAAATAAAAAGTACCTTTTGTCAAATATATCATGTCAAAAAATTACAGTTCAATATGTTTTATTTACTGTGTACGAACCCAAAACAAAGGTGCGAAAAGAGACTGTCGTCGACCTTAGGTAAAACCTAAAAGTGAATGCAAGAGAGATAAATTATATACGCTGTATATATGTCCGTGGGTACATGTTTATATATATGTGTTTGTACAACAATACACAGATACAGCGTATACGCATGACTCATTCCATCGAGTGGTACTAGTAAACACCCATAAACTCCAAACAAAACTCGACCATCTGTTTGTATATATAATTATATATTAGGCCCTAATCTAGCCGGTGAAATAAGTGTTTGTAGCCGAAAGTCACCAAGTTATTAGCAGTAGTGAGAAATCAAGTTTGTTTTGTTTTCAACGACACCACTGGAGCACATCGATTAATTAATCATCGGCTATTAGATGTCAGACATTTGATATTTCTGACTTGTAGTCATCAGAGTTAATGCAGCAAGGCATCTTTTTTATGCACTTTCCCACACACAGGAAAAATACATACCACGGCCTTTGTCCCGTTGTGGTGCACTGGTTGGAACAAGAAAAAAACCAATCAGCTGAATGGATTCACCAAGGTGGTTTGATCCTGCGATGCAAGCACCTCAAGCGAGCACTCAACTGACTTAGCTAAATCCCGTCCGCTGAAAAGTCTGCTGTAATGTTTTGAACCTAATTCAATTTCAAAAACAAAATCACACAAGAGACATCAAGACCCTGACTGCTTAGTGTCATCTGTATATGTCGGTCCATATTCTCACTTTGGAGCCAGACTGTGTACAATGACACATGTGGCACCGTTTGCAGTGACCAGTCAAAAATGTTTTAATTTTCTCGGCCACATTCATTTCAGTAATGCCAGAAAATACTAATTATTACTTTTATTTTAATATAGCGACGCATTATCAATGACTTAATAATATTGTAAACATTTTTAACCTTTAGACTACTAGATTAATTTTTGACAAAAAACACGTTGGGTACAAGTTTATAATTTTTACTCACATATACATGTATTTACTTAATTGTTTATATAAATACATAAAATAAAGTTCAAATTGAATCGATAAGTATTATTTTTGTGTTTTTCCCCCCTAATTTTTTTGATATTTTAGATGAGTTAATGTTGTTTAAATTTAGGCAAAAAAGTTGTGTTTACTTATGGGCATTTGTGGCCAGCTGTCCAGTATTTGTCCATTATTCCCAATAACAGTGATTTTCTAATCAGAATTTAAAAAAACAAAACAAAAAAACTACGATTCATATCTGAAATATTTGGTGAGTTTCGTTTTTTGTAAAACAATCTAATTTATTATCAAATTAGCAAAATCACTTGCTGAAAACTACTTTTTGAACTCAAAATTCCAAGGTATTTCCCGTATTACCGGGGAGTGTCCTTTGCAAAATGGCGGGAAATATGAATTGGGGAATGCACTGTATACAGTGTATAGTATGTCAACTGGTGTGACGTCGAACAAGGTATCTTATCTGTAGTAGTCAGAAAGTTAATGAAACATACAATTGTTTTGTTTACATTTTATTAAATTACTGGAAGAATTTGTGTTTTATATCTATAGAAACTTTTATGATTAGAGCAGAGTATAATTCAGATTTTTTGTTTAATGTATGCGAAACGTTGCTAAAACATATTAAAGAGTAAATTATATTAACACAGTAACTGCACCATTGTTCCTAAACTTGTATCTTTATCTCAGCACCATCATGGCATGTAACTTACTAGAATTAAGTGACTTCCAATTAGGTCATTGAAATCTGTTGACTGTTCATAACACGTGCACTGCACTGGACCACTGGATTGAACCGTGTTTTATTCTCAGTAAAATATTCAATATGCATATGACAGAAAGATTGTCCATTTTGTATTTACTGATTGTTGAGTAACATGAGTGTTTTTTGTCTGGGAAAAGGTCTAGAATGTTTTTGTTTCCATGGTGCATGAATCCTCTATTTACCTATGTAGCTGATAGAAAGACCCGTTTAATAACGTAGCCTACACAAATGAACTCATTATGGAAATCAGCAAAGTTGGTAAAATTGTCTCGATTACTAGTAGTTCATAATTGTTAGTCTACACCAAATATTAAGTAATTTTCTGTCTTAATATTGGATATTAATGCCGTATCAGCTGTTTACTTTCTGTCAACTGAAGCTAGGCGAAATCAACATACCATACTCTGCATTTGAACCTCAGCTGGGTATGTAGTATATTTAATCAGTAGTATGCAGTGTGACTGTTCATAAATTAATTATTAATGTGAATACATTGTCTGTATATTATCTAAGGCCTGTAAGTATTTCGTGTATATGGCTTGAGTAAATGATATTGGAAACAAACAAAATTAGATTATTTTTATCTGTAAATATAGATCGCAATGTGTGACATCTAAAAAGCAATGGATATAGGACCAATCAATGAATAACTACTTTATTAACAAAATAAAATTAGGGCAAATCGAAACATGGAGTGAAATGACTCGGTTGGATGTACGAATTGACCCTGCTGAAAACGACTCGGGTGAACTAGTAATAAGGGCAAAACGACCTGTTACCACCTCAACCAGGTTCCATAACCGTGATATCACACTAATAGACTTCCCAGTACTAGTTGCAACCTGTCTAAGTGATTTTCCTGCCCTCACCATGCCCACAGCAGACCATTTGTCTGCTAATGTCATGTATTGCCTTGCCATATCAAAAACGTAATTTACATTCTTCAGTAATTTTTATACCCGTAAAAACAACACACAAAACAACACAGAAATAACGTGGAAACATGTTCTGCACGTGCATTACAGAAACTGGGGGGTGTTTTGTCACAGTTAATAACGTTAGGAACAAGATGGGCATTAGTACTAAATGTACAATCATGACCATATATATTTATAGTATAAAACTGATCCCTTATTTCTTTCCATCAGTATATGTATTATTTTACGAAATATAGTAACAATATAGTGATTTTCTTAAAAATTTGGCAAACGAAACACTTTTGAGGCATTTTTACCATTTTTGGGGCACTTGTTTTTCATTAAAAATACACAAATATTAATTGAAATAAACATTAATGTAATTTATGTGCTTGCTTTAATAAATGAATGGCAAAAGATATAAAAGGCATATTTTATTAGTTAATAATACTCTTTTGGGTGTTTTATAAAGGCAGTTTTAGAATTAATTAGTTAAAGAGGCTTGTTTAATCTCAGGGCAGCATGGTGCTGATTACGGCAATATGGTGCTAGACTATAATTGAGGCATGGTGCTGCACCATGCTAAAACAAACTAGGGAAAACACTACAGTAATCAATGATCTTAGACGACTATTTAATTTTGTTTGTTTGTTTCAATGCATTTGTTAGAAAGTCACAGACCATGTGACTTAATAAATTGAACATGATTTGATGCCCAGTACTCTGTGGCATATTGACCAATCAGAGCTATTGGGGGTCAGATTATTTTTACTCTTGGAACTTGACAACTTGTTTCGTATTTATGATGGTGTCTAAAATTAAGGTTTTTTTAGATTATTTTTATTATAGCATCCCACGTTTGGAATAAAATCCTTTGTAATGACATATTTTGTCGGAGTTTGTATATATTTTTTACCAACAACATTGGGACAGATCAATAATGTAACGCTGACTTGACATAGGTGTCAGAGCCATTCGTAACTGGTAGTGTAAGTGAAATGACGTGTTACAAAATCTTGAGGGAGGGAGACTACATGTAGTTGCGTAATTGTTAAATTAAAAATGCTACGTGAATGTCAATTCCCCAATCAACTATCAATTGAACTAATTGTAGACCTACTTTTAACGAGTTATTTAAAAAATAAGTAATAATATGAGGGATCTAAGTCGGTAGTGCCCACCTGAGATTTTTGGATTGTAGTTCTAATTGAAGTGGGTTTTTCCCATCCAACTATTGTAATCATGTTCGTTGTACATAATAATGAAATTCAAGACAAGTTGATTGCTACACGTTTCTAAAGCTGCACCTTCATCAATCAAACCATCTAACTATAATTGTGTGCATGAAATTATTTGAATAGTATGCCTAAGCATTTTGAGGTGTGTGATTTTTTCACTCGCCATGGTGCCGAGTGACCTAATAAAAAAACTATACCGATTTATTTATTTTTATATATATATGTATATATATGTATATATATATATATATGTATATATATATATATATATGTATATATATATATATGTATATATATAATATTAACAAAACATTATAAAGAACACTTAGTAAGTGATCAACATCACGTGGCAAACGGACTGGTAGTTGCATTTTTTAAATAGTCCGTCAGAAGTTGTACTCGCATAGGACGAGCGGGCTAGATATATAAATTGTCATCCTCTTACAACCTCATGATCTTCATTGTGCCTTTGTCATTCGCCTTTGTCATTCGCATGTTAACTATTACATAATTTTCAGTCAGTGAATACTGCCACTAGTATAAATGAATCTTATAGCGTATTGGTAAACAAAACGAATAACAAACTCATCATTCAGATTTTCTTACAATCCAGAGTTGCAAACATGTTAATTGTAAAATTGCAGTGGAAAGTGCCATGGACACTATTTTCCCCACAGCATTTTTTTAATGCAGGGGTTGAAAATGTACCAATAAATGTTCACTTCACCTATTTTTACCAAACTTCTCCCCTTTCTTCTGGTAAGGGAGAAGTCACTTCTACTTTTTAAATTATAGATTAAGACCTGATATATGTTTGATGTTTACAATTAGTAGATGTAGCAAGAAAATTACCAGACATTCAGTTTGTGTCGTTGAAAAAACATTTTAATTTACAGTGGAGATAACCATTATATGGAGTTGTATGATTTGCGGGTGTTAATTTTCTATTTGACAGTGATACCCGCAATTTTTTTAATTTTTTTTTATCTTGCAACCACCATTTCTATTGACAGAATATGATGTTGAATAAAGCAAAGTCATATCCGTATAGTAGCAGGATATGACTTTTGATGTCACTCATGTGACATCACATGCATAGCTACATTAATAAAATCACTCTTTTGACCTCTAGCATTGTACAATGTGGCTGAAATAACAAATAATAGTTTCAGGCTACAGCTTATGACAAGTGAAAATGATTTCACTCGGGACATAAATTTGATAACTGGTAACTCATTTATTATCCTCTATATAAATTTTTAATTAATTCTGACCAAATTTGTGTTGTACATTTAAGTTTCCCACTTTAAGTTCAGTTTAAAATGTGGATTATTAGTATGACTAAAATTAATGTTTTAATTAAGCAGAAGTACAGGGTATTACTATTTACAGATTTGATGCATTAGTTCATTGAAGACATCAAAATGCAGCGATCACAGCTGGCCAGACGAGGAAACTGGGAAGAGCAGAAACTGCTGGGTACTGGTGGATTTGGCACAGTCACGCTATGGCAGCACAAGGTTACACTTCAGTATTAAATGTTTATCTAGTACATGTATTACTAGCGCGAGTACTCTGTTGTTGGAGAGCTAGACAGATATTTTTCCAGTTATGATCACGGAATGGCCAAAGATTCTCACTCTAATACAGTGCAACCTCTCAAAACCGGACACTCACTAAACCGGATATCTCTTAAAACTGGACATTTTACTTGGTCCCGAGGGTGTCCGGTTTAGAGGGGTTTCACTGTACAAATTTTTTTCTAAGTTTGATGCTAAATACTGCTACATTGATAATTTTCAAGTTCACTGATAACAGATATTTCGCTTATTCTCCACTAATACACACACTACAGGAAGAAATCCGTCGGCACCCTACATATTTAGCTGGAATATTATTCAAAGGGGGTGCTGTCAGGTTTCTTCCTATAGTGTGTGTATTAGTTGTGAATAAGTGATTGAGTATTGGAACATTACAATTTTAAAACTTTTGCAAGAATTAACTTCAAAGATTATGTTAGGTTAATTAATTTGTAGTTTGGTATCACAAATAAATGTTAACAAATTACAACATATAGTACTTGGAACTATTATAATGCACCTATAAAATTATTTCTTTAATACAATGTATATTAGCTGTTATTCGTGACACAAGTTAGAAAATTTGGTTGATCATTGGCTGTTACAACTTCAGACCAGGCCATTGAGACAATGGGAAATGCCTCAAGATAAAGATGTCAGATTAAGAATACATAAAACGAGAAAGAAAAAACAATGTTTTCTTAAGAATTTCCCCTTGAAATTTGGCAAGACATGGTAGACAGTACTCTTGGGGCATTTTCACCATTTTTAGGGCATGTTTTTTTCTTTAATGTTTTCCCTTGAAATTTGGCAAGGCATAGTGAACTTAACACTTTTGGGACATTTTTAAGGCTTTTTTTTTCATTAAATGTAATTAATATGCTTGCTTTAAATCATTAAATGAATAGCAAAATACATAACAGGCATATTTTATTAATTAATAGTATTTTTTCTGAGTGTTTTATTAAAACAGTTTTAGAATTAATTATTGAAAACAGCTTATTTAATCTCAGGGCAGCATGGTACTGATTAAAGCAAGATGGTGCTAAACTATTGAGGCATGGTGCCGCACCATGCTAAAACAAGCTAATAAAACCACTATTCTTCACAATTTTTTTTTATTATACTCCTTACAGGAAACAGGGGAACAGCTGGCTTTAAAGATATGTCGTGTTCAGAACGAGATGACCGAGAAGCATCGTCACCGGTGGAAGCTAGAGATCGACATCATGAAGAGACTTCAGCACGACAATGTGATCACAGCCCTGAACGTTCCACCCGAACTGGATGTTCCCAGGGACACGATGCCTATCCTAGCCATGGAGTACTGCTCCGGTGGTGATTTGCGCAGGGTATTTTTTATATTTATATTTATTTGTTGTTAACCTTCAGGATACTGCAGGCAAGATATCATACGCATGTCCACATGCTGTATACTATACAGCATTCATGATATTCACATGTCCACCCAATTTGCAAACCCCCACAGAACAACAGGAAATTGCTTTAAAATATTTCCTAAAAATGGCTGATAAACGCTTTTATATTATTATTTTTTTAATGTGACTGCTGTCTGTATGTTTGTACTGTGAAAATGTTCGGATGCGATCATGGTTGATATTTTACCTTTATTAAAAAATTACCGGCCTTTGGTGGTGTAGTGGTTAAGCCATCAGACTTAATTATATGCTCTTTCTTTGAAACATAATTAACACCCTAACAATTACAATTCAAGGAAAACAAAGGACTGTTTTGGTAATGATACCCTAGGAAATTTTTGTATGATTTAATAACACCCCAGGTTATTTTTGTATGCTTTAATAACGCCCCAGGACATTTTTGTATGATTTAATGACACCCCAGGACATTTTTATATTATTTAATGACACCCCAGGACATGTTTATATTATTTAATGACCAGGACCTTGTATGGCTATTTGGTGCCTAGTATCTAACATAATGTTATTTTGACTAGGTATGGGATGGTTCAATTTTTTATTTTTGGTTTGATATTCTGTTTTTGGTCCATGGTTCGATTTATTCACAATACTTTTCACAAGTAGTACGCCATTTATCATACATACATTTTCATAAACTATTTTAAGAGCAGGACATTTTATTTTTAATGGTCATTTGTAAAATAATTGTAAATATCTTGACTAAATTGCATTTTTACCATGCCATGTTGGGTCTGTGGATACTTGGGCAATGTGTCCCCCAGGATTTGAGGGGGGGCTGGGTGAGGGGGCTGGGCGATTCGAGGGATTGGCAAAATAATTTAGGGGAGAGAATGCTAAGGTGGTCCTGGAAGGTCCTCTCCCTATTCTTTTTAAAAATTCAGTTGCAGATGCTTCTAATAATGGGTTCATGTACACTTAAGAAGTCAAATGAAGTATATGTCAAACACATATTTTCTTAATTTTTTATTATTATTTTATAATGTCAAATCTTTAGAGAATATTTATTTTTTTGAGGTACGAAATAAACGAATTTGAAAATAATTTATAGCCAGGTTGATTATTTAAATCAACACAAATTACAAAAAGGTATCACTGATAAAAAAAAAAAATAAAAAAAAAAATTTTTAAAATTTTTAAATTTTAATTTTTTTAATATTTAATTTTTTGATTTAATTTAAAAAAAAAAAGGGGGGGAATAAAAAAAAAAAATGGCCCCCAAATGACTATTTAAGGAAATTCCCAATTAAGGCCCTTGCCTTATGGC